>NC_133345.1:7247601-7465674 GCF_030506205.2 Paramisgurnus dabryanus | reverse complement strand
TGTTATTATTATTAGCCCCTAAAATATACATCATTCCATTATTTACTTACCCTTATGTTGTTTTAAAACATAACAGCTTTTATTTTCCGATCAGAAACTAAAGGGGTCATGTATGATTTATTACAGTCATATTTAGAATCACTGCAGGTTGTTGTTAGTAAGTTTATGAATATGGTTATGCATGCTAGAAGCATGCATGATACATCTGGAAAGTAAAACTGATTTATAATGTATACCGAAAAGTACAGTCTGACTCGTATAAATATAAATTCTCATATAAATTGTTAGTATTCATTAAACTTTGAATATACATATAGTATACATGAACTTGAATTCAAGATACACAATAATAAATAATAGTAATAAATAACTTTTATACCTTTTATATCTGTTCAAGAGAATTTTTATTTATTTGTATTAGGTTAATAATAATAAGGGCTTGGAACTATATAGAAGAGTAATGTATATGTAGCCTACATGAATTTATTAATATAATAATACTGGTCCCAATTTGCAAAAAGGCATCATAATGCTCTCTTCACATAATCACTGAGGGCTAAGCCCCCATAAGAATGAAATCCTAGAACAGTTTGCCCCATCCCGCTATCAGCTATCGTGAAGTAATTACCAACCATTTCGTTCGAAAAATTCTAAAACAACGATGTTTTTAATACTTTAAAATAACATTTGATAAATTAACCTTTCTCTTGGAGGTTTCTTAAACAAAAGGCTGCATAGGAGGTCGCATTTGTAAACTGCATACGTCATAAAGACTGTCTTGTTACAGAATATTAACAATTATAAAGTTTTACACTATTATATTTAGTTAATCGTAGCTGTATTTAAATTTAGTTAATTGTTGTAATATGCTTATGACTTGCGAATGTAATGATTAATTAACTGAAATAAAGCAGGCTTGATGACGTACTGTATGCATCCTGCATATGCGACCTGCGGAGGATGCAGCTTTCTGTTTGAGTAATATCAGCATAAAGGTTTCTGGCTAAAGCTTTCACGGTGCAATGTGCATGCATTATATTCTGTCTTTTACTGCGTGTGCTGTTTTGTTTGGGTTTCCAAATGTTCGTCTGACACGCGTTGTGAATCAGGGTATCTTCCGTCCATTCCATATTCGTTTTAAAATTAAAAACCAAAAATGAAAAAACAAATCGAATTTTCATTTATCGTTTCCATTTATAAAATGAAAAAAGAAAAATAGAAATTTATACATTTTTCTAGTTACCCAGCAAACATTGGTCCGACGGCAACGTCGTGGCCCTGGCCAAAAATAGTCGCGGTATGATCGGCATAAATCGGTGAAAATATGTAAAAAAAAAAAAAAAAACATGTCATAAAAATGCATTCAGATACATTTGTACATGTCTATAGTTATATGGGGTTACATGTATAATTGTTACTTTGACTTTTAGCTACGTGTACTTCAATATATACCCTGATGTGAATTGGATGCATGTCTTTTACAGGTGCATTTATAGTCCATCATGACATAAAAAATCCTCTGCATGCAACCACGAGGAGAGGGGGAATTTACTAAGGAGTTTTGTCTATATATTATATAAAATCTACTGTTGGGTAAGTACATTTGGTATTATTTGATTAACGTGCTTAAGTTTTACTTGTTTGACACAAATGAACCAAAATAAACATTGCCAGAATTGTCCACACTGAGTATGGCTAAAATTAGCTAATAGGCTAAAAGGTACTTTGAACTTACACATGTTATACCATAGTATAAAGTATATTTAATGATAGAGTCAAAGTTATTACTTTAGCTTATATATGTAGCCTTTGAGAATTTATTTCAGAAATTAAAACATCTGAAAGAGAAAAGTTATTTGGCATGATGGAATGATTTGATTGCCTACACATTGCACATGTAAAATGTTAAATACTGTTCTGTATTAAAAGCTCAGCATAAGTGTTTGATTAACTTCCTTTGCTTTTGTTTTGTACAAAGGAAGAGCAGAACCTAATCCAAATAAAAATAAACAAGCTGTTAAAAGCCAGGTAAATGCCTCAGTTTTATACACTTAAACACATAGGAGTTGGTATTTGTGGGGTTAATATCAGTAATTACAATTTCATTTTGTTTACAGTTGAAGGTGGTCAACACAAACCAAATGAAGATGTTGCACATTCCACAAACAATAAAAAAGAAGGTATGGCAAACTGTAGATATGGTTTAAACAGTCAGTCTACATATTTGTTAATGTTCTAATGTGTCATATCTTCTTGTTTGTGCTAAAGATCAAGTTTTGTGTCCAACACACTTGGATGAGACGTGCCCGACCCCTGACTTTGTCTACCCTACATTAAGTTGTAAGTTTTTGACTGCTTTGCTTTACTTTGAAAAAGAATCATGCTTTCAAAAAGGACTTTTATATATTTCGATATGAAACTCAAAAATTTATATAAATTGTTTTGGTGTATTTTGTTTACACAGGTGATGGCACACTTCATGACAGTAAACATTGGTATCAAGATGATGTGATTGATCTATACCCTAGAATAAGCTGTGACACTATGAGACGTACGTGCTACTGATGCTTTTTGTTATTTTTTTGGTGCATTCCCACACTATACAAACACGTTGCTTGGCTCCAAAGTGCATACACTTTTGACTTTATAATGTCATTCTCATTTATAGGTAAACATTTATTCCATCAGGGTTTTGCCTGAATGTCAACATAATATCCCAAAACTTTGATATAAAAAGTGATTTATTTTAATATTTTACACTACTAAGTTTTTTTTAAATACATTGTGCGTGTGTATGTTTATTGTACTTAATGAAATTACATGCAAGGTGTAATTTGTTTTGCAGGGTGACATAATGAACAGCCATCTTCCAGACAACCGAAACAGGCAGAGTATTGTTTTCTTGTGTATTGTCATACACCTAAAGAGGATTTTTTGTAATTGTACAGTTATGGCGTTATTCATTCATTAATGTGTCCTTTATTACCTTAAATAACTTGTCATTTTTCACTCCTTTTGTTTTTAATGTCTATATAGTATTGTCTACAATACCAAATTCTGGATTGACGCCCCAGTACCAGAAGGCACTCCAATCCCAGAGAGCATCCCATTGTATGTGAGAACTTTACAGTCACATCTTATTTTAAGCAGATTCTACTAGGGATGCACAATATATCGCATGTGATTGTCATTGCACATCTTGTCAGTGAAGCTGGTTCCATGATCGCGATCACCTGCTTTCAGATGGAGCGGCATTTACTACACAAAGCCTTAGTTCACTGACAATTGGGGCAATTTCGCATTAATTATCGAGGACGCATCTCCTGCAATACATGCGATATGGACCAGCTTGTCAGTTAACCTCAGCTTTGTGTAGTAAATGCTGCTCCATCTGAAAGCAGGTGATGGCAATTTACTACTAATCAAGGAACCGGCTTCAATGACGAGATGCGCATGATATCGCATGCGATTTATCATGCATCGCTGGAAACTACATTAGTGACAACACAGCTTAGAGTATAAACATGTACATTTCTCTGAATTTCAGTTAATAGTTACAAATACAGAGCTTATAATGTCTGTCATTGCTCAACCACAAAGACCTTAAGTACAGCCATCTGATTTCATAACTAATGCAGTATTACACTGTGAAGTGATTTACTGTTAATATTTTACACTACCATATAATTAACTATATTTGTACAGGTGAGGTAACACAACGAAAAAATAACAGGATGGAGACTACCTGATTCTTCACCTATGGCCTTAGCTTCAAATGCAAGAAGTAAGAAATGCTATATGACGTGTATTTTGCATTATGAATGCATTATGAATACATCAAAGATGTTGATAACAAGTTGATCTGTGTAAGTTGTGATATAAAGAATATGTATATATATTTCCATCTATCTTTCTATAACATTATTTCAATTGTTTTCACATTTAGGTCCAGCAACTTTCTGAGCTGGTGGATATTCTATCAGAGACTGCATGAACAACGTTATGAACAGGTATGTGTTTCCCTTGAATTGTGTAATCCTGCATAATATTGCAGGAATATTGATTACAACCATAATTAACCCAGCAATTTATATTACTTAAATTCAGGATTTAATCTGTCACACATCACTTGTTCAGAACTATTAAAGTTCGTAGTGGCTCAAACAGTCAGCCATACTGAAAACAAGAAATCAAATCATAATTTCAGTGTAAGCCAGTGGTGTCAAACTCAGTTCCTGGAGGGCCGGTGTCCCTGCAGAGTTTAGATCCAGCCCTAATCAAAAACACCTGATGCGTTTAATCAAGGTCTTCAGGATTACTAGAAACTTCCAAACAGGTGTGTTGGAGTTGGTTGGAGCTAAACTGTGTAGGACACCGGCCCTCCAGGAACTGAGTTTGACACCCCTGGTGTAAGCCATTACTTGTCACCAAAACCTATGGATGAGGATATTGTTTATAGCACATGTTACATGGTAGATGAGTAGTTGTGAGTATGTTTGAACATTGCATGCAATTGCTATGTTGCACATTACTGTTAATTGTAATTTATTGACCATTAAGGTAATTTGTCTAAGGTGAAGTAATCTTACATTTCTTTCACAGAATGATGTCTAATTGTCTTATGGCAAAGTTCAATATGAGGGGTGGTGGACATCTGGAAAATAAGTCTTTTAAAGGCACACCTTTGTATTATGTTATTCAAGGTAATTTGGGGAATATGTTGATCTAAAAAAAACTCTTGTTCTTGTATATTGATGTAATTTTTATTACTATGATTTATGTATTTAGGGGACATCACAGCTCACCTGTCTTTATCAGAAATATCCTGTTCATTTTTTGACAGTTACACACCTAGTTTAGGGTCTTTCTCAAGGGCACCACAGTGGGATTGAAGAGCAAGGGTACAAATGCTGTTGGTCTCACAACTGATCTAACACTTATTTAAAGCATAACATCTTTTATACAATAATTTATATATATATATATATATATATATATATATATATATATGAAGAGTTTCATTGCAAAACGAGATAACTCCGTTTTTAACATTTTTGTCAAAACATGTTTATTATTCTGTTATCATGTTATTATCTTGTTATATGGTGCTACCTAGCTGTATTTTTTAAGTTATGAAGGTTTAAATCAAAACAAACCAACTGCAGTTGAACAACCAAAAAACAAGATTTCTGAAAAATTATATATATATAATTTTAGCTGTAGACCATAAAGATTTTGAAAGTAAGTGCATGTCATTTACCTCAAATGTTTAATTGTATTTATTTTAAAAAGAAACATATTCTTCTCTTCCCTCAGATGCTGTGAGGAGGTGGAGCCCAAAAGCCACGGACTCGGAAATCGATGCAGCTATGGCAGACCACCTCAAGCATGCTCCAGGAAGAGAGCTAGGGGTTGTGAATACAAAAAATAAGCCAAACAGATGTAATGTGTTAGAGATAGTTCACACAAAAATGAAAATTGTTATAATTTTCTTACCCACGTGTTTCAAACCTGTATACATTTCTATTTTTTGCTGAACACAAAGATTGAATAATGTTTGTAACCAAGCATTTCTCACAACCCATTAACTGTCATAATCATTTTTTTTACAATTGTAGTAATGGGTTGTGAGATCTGCTTTTTTAAAAACATTCTTTCAAATATCTTTGTGTTCCGCAGAACATAGAAAGGTATACAGGTTTGAAACATGAGAGGGAGTAAATGACTAAATATTCATTTTTGGGTGAACTATCCCTTTATATAATAAAGTATTTTGAAATTGTTATTATAGTTAAAAAAATAAAAGTCTTAAATCAGAACATGCTTCTTTTTTGCTCATGTCCACAAATAATGTGTTCTTTAATGTGTTTAATGCCTAAAGACCTACACCAAGCGACAAGTGCTATGGTTGTTAGCTTATATACATTCTGAAAATTTCATGTGTACTTTATGTGAATGGAGGCCTATGATTATTGCTTCTGACTGTAGGGTAATTAAATATAAGGTAGCCTAAACACATGAAAGACTAAACATCACATAGGCCATAAATCCCAAAAATAAGGCATAGCTGGCATTGATCTGGTACGCGGATCTGTGCCGCATCTCTATGCGGGACTGGGCCAGCTCTGTTCCATTTCCAGTTCAGATTTGTGAAACTAATCCTGACCACTTCTTGGCCGATGTGCGTTTGGACACTGGACCGTGTTAGTTAAACGGATCTGATGCGGATGGAACGGTATGTGTGGGCCAGCTCCACCCCAGTGTTGTTTTACTGTTTTGGTACGAGAGTGGGCCAGGGCTGACCCATCTCTGGTGCAGAGCCATGAAACAAATCCTGATCACTTTTGGCCCGTTGTGCATTTGGACACTGGACCATGTCCGTGAGATGGATCCGGGGTGGATCGCATGGTAGGTGTGGGCCAGAACCACCCCAGTGTGGTTTTGCTATCTGGGCAGGGCTCAATGACTTACCCGTTGTCGTTGTGAGTTAAACAAGTACAGCTATGCTTCCAGGTCTGTCGACGTTGCTGTGGTTTTTCGACAGCTGTAGTATGAAGGGTAGTGAAAAAAGTTTTCAGGTGTTTTTAACATTCCAATCGGTCTCGTTCGCTTTTGTTGCGCCTTCAGCTGTGTCGAGGATGTTTAATTCGTCCTCGTATCACCTCCGCAAACTTGTAAAGAAATTAATTAAATACATTACAAAAACATTTCTTTATCAGCGTGTTCATTTCCACGCAAGCTTTTCGTTAAACCAATAAAGCCAACGAAATCACAGCAATTTTAAAACACACGGATTAGAAAAAACACCGTCATTCACGCACAAAAGAAGCAAATTCTTTTTTTTATACTTGACTTATTTATCCCCGAGATGGGGAGCGCACCATTCATGGAAACACTGCAATACCATGTTGATGCATGGAGTGGAAGGAGCAAGCTCCGCTTCCATTTCCGAAGGTCAAAAATCCATTTAACATATAGTCCCCGGATAGGAGACGTATCAGACATTAAACTGATAAGAACAGATACTACACTTGATCTTAGCCAAAAGGCCGAGAAGCGATACCGGAATAGACGCAGCCAAAGGGGGAGCCGGCGAAGGCGCTGGCTTTTGGGGTGGAGGCTAGCGGGCATTTAACTCTATACGTTCTCATTGTATAACCCAGAGGTAGAACGTTGAGCTAGCAAATCAGAAGTTCATGTTTTAATGCAGGATCTGATCCACGCTCATGAGAGAGAGAGAGATAGAGAGAATTTAGAATTTTCAAAAAACCTTTATTACAAATTAAAACATTTTCATAACCTCAAATCAGAAAAAACAAAGAAAAAAATATATATAGTAACGGAAATAACAAAAAAATAAGCCAACATAGGAGCAAAGAACAAATCATCTTCAATAACCAGACACAGAGCTCCTCCATAATACCAAATCAATTCAAAAGAAAGAAGATCATTCATTGCTTTAAAGTATCTAAAACCAATAAGGATTCTAGATTTAACTTATTTTAAAAACTGCTAATGTATCATGGCTTCCGGGTCTGTCAACGTTGCTGTGGTTTTTCGACAGCTGTAATATGAAGGGTAGAGTGAAAAAAAATATTTAAGTGTTTTGAACATCCCAATTTGTTCGTTTACTTAGTATTTTCTTAATGTTTTCGAGTTAAAAAATAATTCTTAAATCGAGATACATTTACTTAATAAGCAAAGTGGCTTAGAATTTAAGTCTTGTTTACTGAAATAAATTCTAAAATGTAATAGGTTAAGGCTTAAAACAAGTAAAAATATCTGCCAGTGGGGTAAGAAAAATAAACCTAAATTGAGTTTATTATTGAATTAAGTTGAAACTAGAATTAAGTTTATTTTTCTTACCCCGCTGGCAGATATGTTTTATTTGTTTTAAATATAAACCTGTTGATTTTTATAATTTATTTCAATTATTACAAAGTATGCGATCTGATTTTTTTAATCGCGGTGTTTCTTTTATTCCTCGTTTCTTTTCCGTGCATTTGCTTTATTTATTTATTTTTGCTTGTTGCATTTAAATGCACATTTGATTTGTTGCCACATTATTATGTGTTAATGTATTTTTTAACATGTTTATCAACAAAAAGTGCGTTATTATAATTAATTATATAGCTGTGAAATATATACAAGAATTCCCAGCAAAAACAAAACGTTTTTATAACAATTTTCTATTACAATACATAATATCTTAAGCCACTTTGCTTACCAAGTAAATGTATCTCCATTTAAGCATTGTCAGATATTCACTAGAAAACAAGACAAAAACAGTAAGTAAGATATTAATTTACTTTTTTCTTTCAAACAAAAATTTACAGACGGCTGGAAATTTTTAATAAAATAACTAGACATACCTATTCGGGTCTGCTCCCGTTTGCTGTGATCAGAGGCGATTCTAGGGTCTATGGGGGCCCCAAGCAGAAAATTCCCTGTGTGCAAGAAGTGTGCAAAACTTCTATACAATGTCCTTTGCTTAACCCACTATTCTACAGTGCAACAGTTATTGCGAAAGATACATATATACAAGTGTAATCTTCATCATACCTAACATTATTAACATGTTTAGATGCATAAATGGCATAACATGTTTGGAAAAAATGACAGCAGAGAAATATTTTCTACATTATACAATGATAGCAATGATAAATAACTTATTTTTACAAGAATGTTTTCAGAAACCAGTCATTTTATGACTGCTATACTAAATAATCTCAGTAAAGTTACTGCTAACTGTTATGTAAGTTAGTGTCCTAGAGTTAAATATTAGTAAACTAAATATTAATTTCATATCTGAAAATACATAACAGTATAACACATACATCTGTTGATTTTCTCAGCAACAATGCAATTCTATAGACTTGACAAGAGGTTTTCCAGAGATTTGTTTGATAATGTTTGAGACCTGACAGGGTGAGGATGTAGTTTGTCTTACCTCCTTTAATGAACTCATCATCTCTCATTTCTTCTTCCCTTTCCCTGCTTTGCACAAAACATTTCTGATGTCCATCTACAGAAGCCAATAATGATCGAGTCAAAATAGGATTTGCATTGTTATTTAGAAACTTCCTTTAGTCTCGTCATGTTTTCATAAGCTAACTCACTCGCGTGGCGTCTTTTGAATGCGGTTGTGCGCGAATGAACGCAAAGACGCGCGCGGACATGAATATGTGCGTGTACGCGTCATTGCGACTGATTTGTAACTACATTGCATATAGATCCGTTTTTGCCGCGATTGTCTTTGTAAAGGATTGCACTAGTTAACTGCTGAAATTTAAACTTGAGATTTACATCGGGGCACACAAGATTTACACTTGGGCACGTGCCTGACTGGAGCTGGACCGGACACATTAAACCACATGTGGGTACGAGGCTGCTCACTTTGGCGCCTTTTTGCGGTTAAATTGTTTTAAATCATTTGAGTGTTAGCATTTGCAAGCCTTTCAAACACGTGCAAATGATAAACTTTTCCTATTCAAATTTGCGTAATAATCTGGCAATCGCAAGCCAAACCGTGGGTCGTGATCCGTACGGATCAACTGCGACAGCACGACGACTGAATGATACAACGTCACCCATTCGCTACGTTCATTTTCGAAACTGGCAAGTTATCCACCTGGGTTGGATTTTGACTGGGCTAAGTCAATGTCAATCAACATTCCATCCAATCGGAATTTTGATATGCAGTCATGTTGAGTATCTATGTTCATCTACCAGGTGTAGCTGGCCATCCGAGAAACAAACTCGGGGGCCCTCTAGTGGCTCGGGGCTCCAAGCAGTTGCCTGCCTTGCCTGTTGACAAGGTGCGCCTCTGGCTGTGATGATGGGGGACTTAGTCCAAAGCACATTTTGAGGAATACTTACACATTTTACTTCTTATTTCTTTGAAATTAATTATGCATACACTATGGATTAAAAATGTCCCGACTGCGAACCTGATAAAACCCAGGTAAAAAGCAAATACAAATAAACCATTTTGATTTAGCAAAAGTTTACAAATAAATGCACTCCTTGCACACAACAAGCACGTCTAGTTACCATTCATATTTTGCGTGATTTAAGTTTCGTCGCATACATTTTGGAAGGCACACGATAAAAACAAAATAAGGCTTTTAATGTATGCCGACCTCATTCTCCGTTGAGGGCTTATCAATCATAATAAACGCTGTTAACTCTTCTCATTTAATGGTCTAAATCCAATGCTGGTAAAGAAATCAAATGTGCATTTAAACGCAACAAGCAAGCCGTAAAGCAATGGATGCAGGCAAACAAACGAGGAATAGCACATACACCACGATTAGATCATCGGGTCGCATACTTTGGAATTAATAAGAAATAATTATTCAGTCTAAAGAAATAAGAAGTAAAATGTCTAAGTATTTCTCCAAATGTGCACACTCATTACAATAAACGGGAGCAGACACGAATAGTTATGTATGTCTCGTTATTTTATTTAAAATTGATAAGCTGTCTAACATATGATATATTTTGATAATACGAAATGCTAAAAAAAATAATATAACACCAATCGACAATATCTGTTATTGTTATTTTTACAAGTAAATTCATGTGTAGGAGAAAACAAAGCAGCTGTCAGTCCATACTATATTGAGTGGCCATCGTAGTGGTGCAACCTGAACGATGTTTTCCCTACTTCCGGTCAAAGCCGCCATTTTGTGAAATAGGCATATAGGTGACGCTGGAGCACGCGGCCATTGTCTCTGTTCAACAAAACAAGTATATATATACACATACGCATATTTTTCCTCAATCAATCACCGAATACAAGGTGCAATTCGATGCCAACTGACCCTTCTCTCTGGTTTCATGTTTGTAAGGAAAATTAAGGGGGAAATTACGATAGCATTTCAGCCAAACATTCATTCGTGCCACGCTGCTTTTCTTTGAACGAAAAAAAACCCTCTGCTCCCCCTACACAATTTCTTCTCCTGTTATTTTATGCTTAAAACAAGCAAATAAATCTGACTACAGGGTAAGAAAAAATTCGTGAACTTTTCCCATAAACACTTAATTCAAGAAAAATTGTCCCACCCCACTGGCCATTTTTTATCCACAATACACATTCGATGTCTGCAGGCACCATTGTCTTTGTTCAACGCAAACAATTCTGTTGCGTTTTTCTTTGAACGAAGTGCTCCGCCTAGATAATTTGACCCATATTCACATGGGTTTGTTTCTCGTTTTTTTTCTTTGAGAACAATCTATATAGCGCCTTCCACAATCGTTTTGGTGTTAGCTTTACGTAAAATAGAAACACAGAAAAGTACTGAGCGATGGAGAGACCACGAACGCGGAACGTATTATGGACCACGGACTGGCAAACAAACTGGCAACCACGCACTAAAGAAGCAAACTCTGATTTTAAACTCACCTTATTTGTCCCCGGAAAGCGCCAGAGTCGATGCACGGAGTGGACGGAACAAGCCTCGCTTCCATAGCCGAAGGTCAAAAATCCATTTAAACGTGTAGTCCCCGGTGTCCACTCGATCTTACCCAAAAAGCCGAGAAGCGATACCGCAATGGCATCCGGAGAAGGCGCTGGCTGTCGGGATGGAGGTTAGCGGGTCAGAGGTCCGGCACTGAAGGTCTGCGTTCATTATTCACCGTGTGCATTTCACTCTATATCCACTTTCTAATGTATAGCACTTGATAAGGATTAACAGTTTAAAAACAGAAATGCAAGACATCAGAAAATACATTTATTTTTTACTTTCATAACATGAGAGGTGTCATACAACAACAAATATGAGCTTTAAAATCACATTCCTAAGTTAAAAATATACATAAAAATAGATATATGGATCATTACACAAATCACTACTCAAAGGACCTATGTTAAATAACTGCTTCAATATTAATTAACAATAACATTTGGCCAAGGCAGTCCTTGTAAATAGACATATAAATAGACAAATAAAATCATGACATATATGCCGTAGAGCCTGAGATAGAGAAAAATAATAAGGAATTCTGCTTTTACTACCATCTCAGAAATATTGCCAGAATTAGAGGTTTTGTCTCAAGACAGGACTTAGAGAAACTTGTTCATGCTTTCATCACCAGCAGGGCCGATTATTGCAATGGTCAATGGATTTAAAAAGTACTGTTTCTTGTTTAAAAACCACTTCATGGCTACAATACATGACAGATATGCTAATCGAATATGAAACCGATTACTCGGATCAATAGGATCAGGTCATTTAGAAAAAACAAGGGTTCACTCAAAACAAGGTGCCTCAGCATTCAGTTATTATCAGCTTTCAGAAGAGATCAGATGTGCTTCAACAGTAGACACTTTTAAATCTAGATTAAAAACACATCAGTTTAACTTTGCATTTACTGAATGATTTAAAACAGTACGAATAAAACAGTACAAAAGAATAAAACAGTATGAACCTTACCTGTTATAAAGGGAATGAAGCTTACGGTATGGTGCTTACCTGCAGAAATAAATAAAGTACAATAAGAACACACAGAACTTCAATTTTCAAAATTATTTTAACATTAAATGATGATTATTTTACTGGTTTACCTGTTTGTGATTACCACAGGATCCCGTCACCTGGCTGCGGTCTTCATTTGGTGAACGGTTCTTCACTCATAATTGACCTATACAAGAAATAGAGAAGAATAATAAGCAATTCTGCTTTTACATGTAGATGTGTGCCCCAAGAACACAGACACACCGGCTCCAAAAAGTTTAAACAGTACACATTTCTGTTATTTTAATGTGGCAAATGTGTCAGCTTTAAAAGAAGCATACATTACCTTTTAAAGAGGAAATACCTTTTGCATGAAATACCTTTACTCCCAGCATAAGCAAGCAATTTTCAAAATGCTTTTAAAAGTAAATAGTGATTATTTTACTTGTTTACCTGTTTGTGATTACCATGGAATCCTGTCACCATCATTTTTAAGCTTGTAAAGCAAATAATGAAATATTGACTTAGTAGGAAAAAATATTTTGGAAGTATCGTGATAAATGATGAAGAAAATATTTTGCAAAGTGATGGTTAGCACACGGTTGATGGTACCTATTAAATTCCATCATATTTTTTTATTCCTACTATGGAAGTCAATGGTGACTATCTGCTGTGGGTTTACCATCATTCCTCAAAATACCTTCTTTTGTGTTACTCAGAAAAAAACTAATCCTCGTGTTGTTGTAAGCCTGTATGCATGAGTAAATGATGACAGAATTATCATCATAAATTGAAATATCCCTTTAAACTGTATTTCCCCCCCTTAAACCTAAACTTATTTTCTTACAGCAAGTCATTTAGGTAATCAAGAAAATACTTTACCCGTTGTCTTTGTGAGTTAAACAAATACAGCTACGCTTCCAGGTCTGTCGACGTTGCTGTGGTTTTTCGACAGCTGTAGTATGAAGGGTAGCGAATGAATGAATACATTGCAAAAAATCATTTCTTACTTGTTATTTCGAACTGTTTTAACTATACAAATATCTAGAAAGTCTTAAAATAAGATGCATTTTTTGATGAGCAAAATGCCCTAAGAAAATAAACCTAGCCTTTAGGGAGAAAAAACTCAGAATTTGGGCTTAAAACAAGCAAATAAATCTGCCAAAGGGGTAAGAAACAAATCTAGATATAAACACTTAATTCAAGAAAAATTGTCGTAGCCCATTGGCAGATTTGTTGGCTTGTTTAATGTACATGCATGTACAATATTTCAATTTGTCTTGTATTTATTAGCATTTTGTATTGCCCAACGCTGTCTAGGTTGTTTAACTGTTGTCATTTTCTTATAAAAGCCTTTATAATTTATTAGTTTGGATGATTGCCATTCCCGAGAACCTCTTATATTGGAAGTAAAAGAATCATCTAAGCATTATTTTGTGCTCTTAGACATGTAGCCGTTTGATTGTGGTTCTATTTAATGGCTAGTCTATTCGTTTGGAATGGTCAAACGGCTATTAGATTTTCACTGACAGCCCAAATACAGCCTTTGTTTGGAAGTTTCTCCTCTGTCCAATTGCCACGCCCACTTTGTCTTTCAGTTCCCCATGCAGCTCACCACACCTTTAATTAATTAGCCTCAATCAGCCACAGGCTTTATTAGACAGCACCTGTGCATAGCCTCTGCCCTTTGTTCATGCTACATGGAAGATTCTTGTGTGTTGCTGCTGAAAGCTGTTATGTCTCCTGCCTTGTGTGCGTTATTGAGTTATGTAAGTTTCCTTTAAGTTAATTATGAGAAGTGAGCATTAATCTTTCATTACTTTCAGTTTGTCTGTTTAAATGTAGATTAAACGGTTTAATTTGGTTTATTCATGTGACTTTCTGTTGTAATTGTAAGATTATGCATTTGAGTATTTATAGGTTAATTATGGGGCTGACAATATTTCTGTATTGACTTTGTTTGTAGCTAATTTCTGAATTCTGAGTTCTTGTACAAATGTTTGATTTTCCTTCAGTTGTATTGTGGCCTTATGTAATTAATTGTATTCTATATCCTTTGTCTCCTAGAAACCACACACAGACACGCATACAAATACTTGCCTCATAAATAAAACACTCTGTAATTAAAGTGACTGGACTGGATTGTTCTTACCGACACCTCCACTGGTCTCAAGCCAGCCACCTACCATCCCTCTTAAACCTCCTTTTCATGGTCCTTCGAGCCGGATCCATTGACGACCAGTGGAAATGTCCAGTCACTCCCTGCCTTCCTTATTTCAGCGTCCTCACCGCCAAGCCTCGCGTCCTGCACGCTATGATGACTACGTCATGGAATATGATCAGCGGCCACAACGTACTACTGAATTACCAGAGCCACCACCGCTTCCCTCTGCAGACATCTGTGGTGTTGGACCTCAGTACCAATCACAGTCCGAGTCTGAGGAGGACCAAGAGCCACCTCAACTATCCAGTGAGGAGGATGAAGAGGAAGAGCCGGAACCACTGGCAGAGCCAGCAATGAACCCTCGCTCACCTGTCCCTTCTGGAAGAGCCCTAGCCCCTGAGTACCCACATGTCCCTCATGTAGCCCCAATTCCTGACCGTCAAACTGAGCTCTTACAGCAGTTACTAGATGAAGTAAAGAATCAAGGTAGACTAATCCACCGCTGCATGCTAGACCAAGGCCATTCTTTGCGGTCTCGTTCAGTACCATTCCCTGAAACCTTTGGCCCTCCGTTAGTAGCATCACAAGCCCAGCATGCTGCAATGCCACCCCAGGCTACCACTCGTGACACTAAGCCCTTTCCTGCTCCACCTCGGCAGCAGCTTCCTTATCCACCTCCTATAAGCCATGCCCCTGCCAGTCAGCCCTTAGTTCAGTACTGGCAGCACACGATTCCTTCTGACAATAGTCAGTTCCCTGTCACGGGTCAAGTCCCAGTCTCGCGTAACCCTTTGCTCCCAGCCTATATGTCATCTCAAATTCAGCCTAGAGCTATGGCCCACTCTGCCCAGCCAGTGTACCAGCCCCAAAATGTGCAGCCTCACCATCATACTTCTGCAGCCTCACCAAGCCATTTAGCCCCCCCTTTAGGCCGACTGCACCCATATAGTAAGATAGAAGGTCCCTCATTCCCTGATCTTACTAGAGAAGATGAAAGCCAATATATGATGTTAAAGATGGCCCTATCCAACCTGTTAGACCCAGGAGAGTCAGAGCAGTATAAATATCACATCTTACTGGATCACTTAAAGGTAGATCAGGCAAAGCGGCTTGCCTTAGCTTATGTTTATGCTCCAGATCCTTACACTCAAGCTATGCGGGCCCTAGATGAGCGTTATGGCCAACCCAGACAGCTTGCTCTCAGAGAGCTCCGGGCTATAATGGAGATGCCTGCTATCCGTATGGGTGATGGTAGAGGCCTAGATCAGTTTTCCCTTAGAGTACAAGCCTTAGTGGGTCTCCTCCAGTCCATGGGTCCTGAAGGTCACTCTGAGCTTACCTGTGGCTCACATGTCGAACGCCTACTAGAGAAACTACCCAGTGAGCACTTTTGTCAGTTTAAGAGAAGCATCAGTTTGAGTAGACCAGGTCCCCTATGCTATAACCTCCTAGATTTTTCCTCCTGGTTGCAACAGGAAACACGTTGCCAGCCCAGAAGGGAGAGAACCCTTCAACCTGTCCGACCAAAGCCACCACCCTCTCACCCATTCAGAGCTACAGCTATACTCCATGGTAGCAAGACTTCCCAAGTGACCTTCCCTAAAGTCCAGATAGCTCCTCCTAGGGTCAGTCAGCTTCCCCTCAACCCCACATCCACGCGTTGTCCATTGTGTGCTTACTGTAACTCACCTGAACATCACGTCAGTAAATGTGATGACTTCCTCACGCTCACTGAAGATCAGAGAGCTAGTTGGATCACAGGACAGAAACGATGCTGGCGGTGTGCACGAGACCACTTTGCAAACCAGTGTGATCTGAAGGGACGCTGCAACCAATGTAATGGGAAACATCTGCAGGTCCTATGCAACATCAATCAGAGGCAAGTGCAGAATTTATACCTAGACCATCCTAGTGATTGCAATAAAGTGCTGCTAAAGGTAGTTGAAGTGACCCTACGTAATGGAAACAAGTCCTTAGACACGTATGCCATATTAGATGATGGGTCAGAACGTACGATCCTTCTGCATCCTGCAGCCCAGAAACTTCAGTTGATAGGAGAGTCTGAGAGCCTGAAGCTGAGGACAGTGAGACAGGATGTCCAGACTCTAAACGGTGCCACTGTGTCCTTCACCCTCATTCCAAAGGCCCGTCCAAAGAAAACCTACGCCATCAGGCATGCCTTCACTGCAGATCAGCTTTCCTTATCTGAACATTCTCATCCTGTGAAATCCCTCCAGCGGCGCTACCCTCATCTCAGGCAGATTCCCTTGAAGCAGCATAATAATATAAGACCCCTCCTACTCATAGGAGCTGATCATACCCACCTGATCACTCCAACACTGCCTGTAAAGTTAGGCCCCCCCGGAGCACCAGCAGCTATCAAAACCCGTCTCGGCTGGACGTTACAGGGCCCTGCTAGAGATATTGTCAGCTCTCCCTCTACAAAGTGTCACTATATCTCCTTTAAATGTCCACCTGATGACATTCACCACAATGTGCAAAAACTGTGGCAGCTGGACACAGTACCTTTGAGGAACACAAAATTGGTTGTCCGCTCTAAACAGGACAGAGATGCACTTCACCAGCTGGAGACTCAAACCATTCGAATTCCTGTTGATGACGTCCTAAGGTATGCCACACCTCTCCTCCGAGCAGATCCCTGGCCCCCCTTAAAGGCCCCTAAGGAAGCAGTTATGTCCCGTCTTCGCAGCTGTGAGAGGAGACTGCTCCAAAATCCCTCACAGGCGGAAACCTATACCAGAGAGATCCAAAAGCTAGTTGATGTTGGGTATGTCAAGAAGTTGACTCTCTCTGAAGCAGCAGATGCCCCAGAGTCTTGGTATATACCTCATCACATTGTGCGTCATAATGGAAAGGACCGCATTGTATTTGATTGTTCTTTCTCCTATCAGAATCAATGTCTGAATTTACAATTGCTTCCTGGTCCAACCCTTGGGCCTTCCCTCCTTGGAGTTCTCCTTCGTTTCAGGCAGCACAAGATTGCCATCAGCGGTGACATTAAGTCCATGTTCCACCAGGTGCGCCTGCTACCCCAAGATAAACCCCTCCTGCGCTTCCTTTGGCGTGACCTAGAAATTAAATCCCCTCCAACTATATATGAATGGCAAGTAATCCCATTTGGCACCACCGCCAGCCCATGCTGTGCCATTTATGCCCTCCAGAGGATTGCCAAGGATGCACAGGCCGATGAGCGTGTTACCTATTCCATACAACACTGTTTCTATGTGGATAATTGCCTTCAAAGTCTCCCCACATCAGATGAAGCTAAGGACCTCCTTCACTCCCTGCGTGCAACCCTCTCCTCTGGTGGCTTTGACATTAGACAATGGGCCAGTAATGACCCCAAGGTTATTTGTGATCTCCCTCCCGATGCTAGGTCAGACCAGGCAGAGCTCTGGCTGTCACACCATCCTTCTCTTGACCCCATGGAATCTACTTTAGGCCTTCATTGGAATTGTCATACAGACACCCTGAAATACAGGCATAGAGCCATTGAAGCTACTACTCCAACCATGCGTCACATCTACAGAGTACTTGCAAGCCAGTATGATCCTCTTGGTTACATCCTCCCCTACACAACAAGAGCCAAGATAATTGTCCAGCACCTGTGGGCAAAGGCAAGAGAATGGGATGACCCAAACCTTCCCCACAACATCCTAGAAGCCTGGCTTTCCTGGGAAAGAGAACTCCCTAATCTCTCCTCAATAGTACTCCCCCGTTGTTTTATACATTGGACAGCAGACAACCCCTCAGCCATCCTAGACCTGCACATCTTCTGCGATGCGTCAGAGCAGTCTTATGGCGCAGTCGCCTATATGCGCACTGAATATGATCAACAGGTGAATGTATCCTTCCTAATGGCGAGGTCCCGTGTTGCGCCCAAAAAACAACTCTCTATCCCTCGACTTGAACTATGCGCAGCCCTGATTGGAGCTCAACTGTTCAACCTCCTCCAAACCGAGCTCACCCTCAAAATCAGACGGGCTACTTTATGGAGTGACTCTACCACAGTCCTCTATTGGCTTCTCTCAGACTCATGCCGCTATAAGGTCTTTGTTGGAACCAGGGTGGCTGAAATCCAGGAACTCACCAAAGGCCAGGAATGGCGCTATGTGGATTCCCTGAACAACCCAGCTGATGATCTGACTAGAGGAAAGCATCTATCTGAGCTAAGTGAGCCTTGCAGGTGGAACCAAGGACCTGCCTTCCTCCTGCAACCCCCTGACCTGTGGCCAACTAACCCCACAATAGATCAAGCTGAAGATCCCATAGAGTTACGTAAGCCCAGTTTCTGTGGTGCCGTATTTCTTAACCAAAAGCCCTCCATCTCTGACCCTACCCAATTCACCACCTTTCAGGATCTCCTTGACTCTACCGCTGCCTCCTATCATGGGTTGACAGAGCCTCCTGCAACACCACCATCAGCAGCAACCTACCTCGATGTAGAGATTGCCATCATCAGACCGGCCCAGCTGGATTCCTTTGGAAATGATCTAGCATGTCTTCAGTCTCACAAACCCCTTCCACATTCCAGTCGTCTTCTCTCTCTTGCTCCAGAACTGGATTCAATGTCAGGTCTCATTCGAGTAGGCGGAAGGTTACGACAAAGCAATGACCTACCCCCTGATGTTATACATCCGGTTGTCCTAGACCCTGCCCATCCAATTACAAAAATTATAATTAAAGATTGTGATGACCACCTACATCATCCTGGGCCAGAAAGGCTATTCGCTGAGCTAAGAAGGAAATTCTGGATCCTGAGGGGTCGTGAGGCTGTCAGGAAACATCAGCACAGGTGTACTAAGTGCCAGCAGTCCCGTGCCAAACCCCTTATTCCCCTAATGGCCGATCTTCCTCCTGCTCGCCTACGCCTCTGTAAACCTCCCTTTTATTCCACCGGGATAGATTGTTTTGGGCCCTACACTGTGAAAGTTGGACGACGGAGTGAGAAAAGGTGGGGAATTATCTTTAAATGCCTGACAACTAGGTGTGTACATCTAGATCTACTTAGTCACATGAATGCAGATTCCTTTTTAATGGCACTAAGGCGCTTTATAGCGCGCAGAGGCAAACCTTTCGAGCTGCTCTCCGACAGGGGTACCAACTTTATCGGGGGCAACAGAGAGCTACAGGAAGTCTACCAATCCCTGACCTCTGACCTCCAGGCACTCCTGGCTAAACAGAGAATCTCCTTCAAGTTTAATCCCCCCCACGCACCCCACTTCGGTGGGACGTGGGAGCGTGAAATTCGTTCCATCAAGATTGCCCTACAGACCACCCTAGGTGCCCAAGCAGTCACTGAAGAGGTGTTACGCACTGTGATGATTGAAATTGAAGGTATCCTCAATTCAAAGCCCCTTGGTTATGTCTCTTCTGACATTGCAGATCCTGATCCGGTGACTCCTAACCTGTTGCTCATGGGGCGGCATGACTCTTCCCTCCCCTTAGTAACGTATCCTGACTCTGAGCTAAGCAGTCGCCGTCAATGGCGTCACAGTCAGATTCTTTCTGATCACTTTTGGTCCCACTTCATTAGAAATTATCTGCCTTCTCTCCAGTCTAGACAGAAGTGGTACACTGATAATCCTAACATTCAAATAAATACTGTTGTTCTCATCCTTGACCCTCAGCTCCCCCGATCTCTCTGGCCAGTAGGGAAAGTGATTTCCCTTCATCTTGGTAAAGATGGTCGTTGTAGAGTTGCAGATGTCCAGGTGGGGGACAAACGGTACACAAGACCCGTTGCCCGCCTCATCCCACTCCCTGCCCTACCTGAACCCCCATGACTCTCCAATCCAGCAAATTTGCAAGGCAAATTTGGGGGCGGCTGTTTGGAAGTTTCTCCTCTGTCCAATTGCCACGCCCACTTTGTCTTTCAGTTCCCCATGCAGCTCACCACACCTTTAATTAATTAGCCTCAATCAGCCACAGGCTTTATTAGACAGCACCTGTGCATAGCCTCTGCCCTTTGTTCATGCTACATGGAAGATTCTTGTGTGTTGCTGCTGAAAGCTGTTATGTCTCCTGCCTTGTGTGCGTTATTGAGTTATGTAAGTTTCCTTTAAGTTAATTATGAGAAGTGAGCATTAATCTTTCATTACTTTCAGTTTGTCTGTTTAAATGTAGATTAAACGGTTTAATTTGGTTTATTCATGTGACTTTCTGTTGTAATTGTAAGATTATGCATTTGAGTATTTATAGGTTAATTATGGGGCTGACAATATTTCTGTATTGACTTTGTTTGTAGCTAATTTCTGAATTCTGAGTTCTTGTACAAATGTTTGATTTTCCTTCAGTTGTATTGTGGCCTTATGTAATTAATTGTATTCTATATCCTTTGTCTCCTAGAAACCACACACAGACACGCATACAAATACTTGCCTCATAAATAAAACACTCTGTAATTAAAGTGACTGGACTGGATTGTTCTTACCGACACCTCCACTGGTCTCAAGCCAGCCACCTACCATCCCTCTTAAACCTCCTTTTCATGGTCCTTCGAGCCGGATCCATTGACGACCAGTGGAAATGTCCAGTCACTCCCTGCCTTCCTTATTTCAGCGTCCTCACCGCCAAGCCTCGCGTCCTGCACGCTATGATGACTACGTCATGGAATATGATCAGCGGCCACAACGTACTACTGAATTACCAGAGCCACCACCGCTTCCCTCTGCAGACATCTGTGGTGTTGGACCTCAGTACCAATCACAGTCCGAGTCTGAGGAGGACCAAGAGCCACCTCAACTATCCAGTGAGGAGGATGAAGAGGAAGAGCCGGAACCACTGGCAGAGCCAGCAATGAACCCTCGCTCACCTGTCCCTTCTGGAAGAGCCCTAGCCCCTGAGTACCCACATGTCCCTCATGTAGCCCCAATTCCTGACCGTCAAACTGAGCTCTTACAGCAGTTACTAGATGAAGTAAAGAATCAAGGTAGACTAATCCACCGCTGCATGCTAGACCAAGGCCATTCTTTGCGGTCTCGTTCAGTACCATTCCCTGAAACCTTTGGCCCTCCGTTAGTAGCATCACAAGCCCAGCATGCTGCAATGCCACCCCAGGCTACCACTCGTGACACTAAGCCCTTTCCTGCTCCACCTCGGCAGCAGCTTCCTTATCCACCTCCTATAAGCCATGCCCCTGCCAGTCAGCCCTTAGTTCAGTACTGGCAGCACACGATTCCTTCTGACAATAGTCAGTTCCCTGTCACGGGTCAAGTCCCAGTCTCGCGTAACCCTTTGCTCCCAGCCTATATGTCATCTCAAATTCAGCCTAGAGCTATGGCCCACTCTGCCCAGCCAGTGTACCAGCCCCAAAATGTGCAGCCTCACCATCATACTTCTGCAGCCTCACCAAGCCATTTAGCCCCCCCTTTAGGCCGACTGCACCCATATAGTAAGATAGAAGGTCCCTCATTCCCTGATCTTACTAGAGAAGATGAAAGCCAATATATGATGTTAAAGATGGCCCTATCCAACCTGTTAGACCCAGGAGAGTCAGAGCAGTATAAATATCACATCTTACTGGATCACTTAAAGGTAGATCAGGCAAAGCGGCTTGCCTTAGCTTATGTTTATGCTCCAGATCCTTACACTCAAGCTATGCGGGCCCTAGATGAGCGTTATGGCCAACCCAGACAGCTTGCTCTCAGAGAGCTCCGGGCTATAATGGAGATGCCTGCTATCCGTATGGGTGATGGTAGAGGCCTAGATCAGTTTTCCCTTAGAGTACAAGCCTTAGTGGGTCTCCTCCAGTCCATGGGTCCTGAAGGTCACTCTGAGCTTACCTGTGGCTCACATGTCGAACGCCTACTAGAGAAACTACCCAGTGAGCACTTTTGTCAGTTTAAGAGAAGCATCAGTTTGAGTAGACCAGGTCCCCTATGCTATAACCTCCTAGATTTTTCCTCCTGGTTGCAACAGGAAACACGTTGCCAGCCCAGAAGGGAGAGAACCCTTCAACCTGTCCGACCAAAGCCACCACCCTCTCACCCATTCAGAGCTACAGCTATACTCCATGGTAGCAAGACTTCCCAAGTGACCTTCCCTAAAGTCCAGATAGCTCCTCCTAGGGTCAGTCAGCTTCCCCTCAACCCCACATCCACGCGTTGTCCATTGTGTGCTTACTGTAACTCACCTGAACATCACGTCAGTAAATGTGATGACTTCCTCACGCTCACTGAAGATCAGAGAGCTAGTTGGATCACAGGACAGAAACGATGCTGGCGGTGTGCACGAGACCACTTTGCAAACCAGTGTGATCTGAAGGGACGCTGCAACCAATGTAATGGGAAACATCTGCAGGTCCTATGCAACATCAATCAGAGGCAAGTGCAGAATTTATACCTAGACCATCCTAGTGATTGCAATAAAGTGCTGCTAAAGGTAGTTGAAGTGACCCTACGTAATGGAAACAAGTCCTTAGACACGTATGCCATATTAGATGATGGGTCAGAACGTACGATCCTTCTGCATCCTGCAGCCCAGAAACTTCAGTTGATAGGAGAGTCTGAGAGCCTGAAGCTGAGGACAGTGAGACAGGATGTCCAGACTCTAAACGGTGCCACTGTGTCCTTCACCCTCATTCCAAAGGCCCGTCCAAAGAAAACCTACGCCATCAGGCATGCCTTCACTGCAGATCAGCTTTCCTTATCTGAACATTCTCATCCTGTGAAATCCCTCCAGCGGCGCTACCCTCATCTCAGGCAGATTCCCTTGAAGCAGCATAATAATATAAGACCCCTCCTACTCATAGGAGCTGATCATACCCACCTGATCACTCCAACACTGCCTGTAAAGTTAGGCCCCCCCGGAGCACCAGCAGCTATCAAAACCCGTCTCGGCTGGACGTTACAGGGCCCTGCTAGAGATATTGTCAGCTCTCCCTCTACAAAGTGTCACTATATCTCCTTTAAATGTCCACCTGATGACATTCACCACAATGTGCAAAAACTGTGGCAGCTGGACACAGTACCTTTGAGGAACACAAAATTGGTTGTCCGCTCTAAACAGGACAGAGATGCACTTCACCAGCTGGAGACTCAAACCATTCGAATTCCTGTTGATGACGTCCTAAGGTATGCCACACCTCTCCTCCGAGCAGATCCCTGGCCCCCCTTAAAGGCCCCTAAGGAAGCAGTTATGTCCCGTCTTCGCAGCTGTGAGAGGAGACTGCTCCAAAATCCCTCACAGGCGGAAACCTATACCAGAGAGATCCAAAAGCTAGTTGATGTTGGGTATGTCAAGAAGTTGACTCTCTCTGAAGCAGCAGATGCCCCAGAGTCTTGGTATATACCTCATCACATTGTGCGTCATAATGGAAAGGACCGCATTGTATTTGATTGTTCTTTCTCCTATCAGAATCAATGTCTGAATTTACAATTGCTTCCTGGTCCAACCCTTGGGCCTTCCCTCCTTGGAGTTCTCCTTCGTTTCAGGCAGCACAAGATTGCCATCAGCGGTGACATTAAGTCCATGTTCCACCAGGTGCGCCTGCTACCCCAAGATAAACCCCTCCTGCGCTTCCTTTGGCGTGACCTAGAAATTAAATCCCCTCCAACTATATATGAATGGCAAGTAATCCCATTTGGCACCACCGCCAGCCCATGCTGTGCCATTTATGCCCTCCAGAGGATTGCCAAGGATGCACAGGCCGATGAGCGTGTTACCTATTCCATACAACACTGTTTCTATGTGGATAATTGCCTTCAAAGTCTCCCCACATCAGATGAAGCTAAGGACCTCCTTCACTCCCTGCGTGCAACCCTCTCCTCTGGTGGCTTTGACATTAGACAATGGGCCAGTAATGACCCCAAGGTTATTTGTGATCTCCCTCCCGATGCTAGGTCAGACCAGGCAGAGCTCTGGCTGTCACACCATCCTTCTCTTGACCCCATGGAATCTACTTTAGGCCTTCATTGGAATTGTCATACAGACACCCTGAAATACAGGCATAGAGCCATTGAAGCTACTACTCCAACCATGCGTCACATCTACAGAGTACTTGCAAGCCAGTATGATCCTCTTGGTTACATCCTCCCCTACACAACAAGAGCCAAGATAATTGTCCAGCACCTGTGGGCAAAGGCAAGAGAATGGGATGACCCAAACCTTCCCCACAACATCCTAGAAGCCTGGCTTTCCTGGGAAAGAGAACTCCCTAATCTCTCCTCAATAGTACTCCCCCGTTGTTTTATACATTGGACAGCAGACAACCCCTCAGCCATCCTAGACCTGCACATCTTCTGCGATGCGTCAGAGCAGTCTTATGGCGCAGTCGCCTATATGCGCACTGAATATGATCAACAGGTGAATGTATCCTTCCTAATGGCGAGGTCCCGTGTTGCGCCCAAAAAACAACTCTCTATCCCTCGACTTGAACTATGCGCAGCCCTGATTGGAGCTCAACTGTTCAACCTCCTCCAAACCGAGCTCACCCTCAAAATCAGACGGGCTACTTTATGGAGTGACTCTACCACAGTCCTCTATTGGCTTCTCTCAGACTCATGCCGCTATAAGGTCTTTGTTGGAACCAGGGTGGCTGAAATCCAGGAACTCACCAAAGGCCAGGAATGGCGCTATGTGGATTCCCTGAACAACCCAGCTGATGATCTGACTAGAGGAAAGCATCTATCTGAGCTAAGTGAGCCTTGCAGGTGGAACCAAGGACCTGCCTTCCTCCTGCAACCCCCTGACCTGTGGCCAACTAACCCCACAATAGATCAAGCTGAAGATCCCATAGAGTTACGTAAGCCCAGTTTCTGTGGTGCCGTATTTCTTAACCAAAAGCCCTCCATCTCTGACCCTACCCAATTCACCACCTTTCAGGATCTCCTTGACTCTACCGCTGCCTCCTATCATGGGTTGACAGAGCCTCCTGCAACACCACCATCAGCAGCAACCTACCTCGATGTAGAGATTGCCATCATCAGACCGGCCCAGCTGGATTCCTTTGGAAATGATCTAGCATGTCTTCAGTCTCACAAACCCCTTCCACATTCCAGTCGTCTTCTCTCTCTTGCTCCAGAACTGGATTCAATGTCAGGTCTCATTCGAGTAGGCGGAAGGTTACGACAAAGCAATGACCTACCCCCTGATGTTATACATCCGGTTGTCCTAGACCCTGCCCATCCAATTACAAAAATTATAATTAAAGATTGTGATGACCACCTACATCATCCTGGGCCAGAAAGGCTATTCGCTGAGCTAAGAAGGAAATTCTGGATCCTGAGGGGTCGTGAGGCTGTCAGGAAACATCAGCACAGGTGTACTAAGTGCCAGCAGTCCCGTGCCAAACCCCTTATTCCCCTAATGGCCGATCTTCCTCCTGCTCGCCTACGCCTCTGTAAACCTCCCTTTTATTCCACCGGGATAGATTGTTTTGGGCCCTACACTGTGAAAGTTGGACGACGGAGTGAGAAAAGGTGGGGAATTATCTTTAAATGCCTGACAACTAGGTGTGTACATCTAGATCTACTTAGTCACATGAATGCAGATTCCTTTTTAATGGCACTAAGGCGCTTTATAGCGCGCAGAGGCAAACCTTTCGAGCTGCTCTCCGACAGGGGTACCAACTTTATCGGGGGCAACAGAGAGCTACAGGAAGTCTACCAATCCCTGACCTCTGACCTCCAGGCACTCCTGGCTAAACAGAGAATCTCCTTCAAGTTTAATCCCCCCCACGCACCCCACTTCGGTGGGACGTGGGAGCGTGAAATTCGTTCCATCAAGATTGCCCTACAGACCACCCTAGGTGCCCAAGCAGTCACTGAAGAGGTGTTACGCACTGTGATGATTGAAATTGAAGGTATCCTCAATTCAAAGCCCCTTGGTTATGTCTCTTCTGACATTGCAGATCCTGATCCGGCGACTCCTAACCTGTTGCTCATGGGGCGGCATGACTCTTCCCTCCCCTTAGTAACGTATCCTGACTCTGAGCTAAGCAGTCGCCGTCAATGGCGTCACAGTCAGATTCTTTCTGATCACTTTTGGTCCCACTTCATTAGAAATTATCTGCCTTCTCTCCAGTCTAGACAGAAGTGGTACACTGATAATCCTAACATTCAAATAAATACTGTTGTTCTCATCCTTGACCCTCAGCTCCCCCGATCTCTCTGGCCAGTAGGGAAAGTGATTTCCCTTCATCTTGGTAAAGATGGTCGTTGTAGAGTTGCAGATGTCCAGGTGGGGGACAAACGGTACACAAGACCCGTTGCCCGCCTCATCCCACTCCCTGCCCTACCTGAACCCCCATGACTCTCCAATCCAGCAAATTTGCAAGGCAAATTTGGGGGCGGCTGTTTGGAAGTTTCTCCTCTGTCCAATTGCCACGCCCACTTTGTCTTTCAGTTCCCCATGCAGCTCACCACACCTTTAATTAATTAGCCTCAATCAGCCACAGGCTTTATTAGACAGCACCTGTGCATAGCCTCTGCCCTTTGTTCATGCTACATGGAAGATTCTTGTGTGTTGCTGCTGAAAGCTGTTATGTCTCCTGCCTTGTGTGCGTTATTGAGTTATGTAAGTTTCCTTTAAGTTAATTATGAGAAGTGAGCATTAATCTTTCATTACTTTCAGTTTGTCTGTTTAAATGTAGATTAAACGGTTTAATTTGGTTTATTCATGTGACTTTCTGTTGTAATTGTAAGATTATGCATTTGAGTATTTATAGGTTAATTATGGGGCTGACAATATTTCTGTATTGACTTTGTTTGTAGCTAATTTCTGAATTCTGAGTTCTTGTACAAATGTTTGATTTTCCTTCAGTTGTATTGTGGCCTTATGTAATTAATTGTATTCTATATCCTTTGTCTCCTAGAAACCACACACAGACACGCATACAAATACTTGCCTCATAAATAAAACACTCTGTAATTAAAGTGACTGGACTGGATTGTTCTTACCGACACCTCCACTGGTCTCAAGCCAGCCACCTACCATCCCTCTTAAACCTCATTTTCAGCCTTGTTTTAGCCTAGACACTTATTCGCTGTCTATTAAAAGTTATGTAGTCGTTGAATAGCCGCTTTTTTGATGACTAATGTATTCTTGGGCCGTGGTTAGACGTCTCTTGGATTTTACGTAAAACGACAAGCGAATCTATTTTTAACACAAAGGTCAGGGGAGAGCGCGAACGCAGTCCCCCACTATCAGAAATTTTGCAGTCGAGATTCCCACATTTGGGGAATTCGCAAAGGGTCAGCCCAACCGGAGTGCAATGGCTGAGCCTCGCCCTGGGTGAACCACCTTCATGATCATGGTGTCTCCCCTGCCAGGTAAGTATGAGCGACACCCTTTGAGGCCAGACGGCCGCATCTTCCTGTGACCGATCACATCGACGGCGCCCCCGGAGGCCGTCCGACTAACATTTCATTTACTGTGTGTGACCAGGTGGAAAGCGCACGAAGCCACGTCTGAGACCAAACATTCTTCGAGATCTACCCTGTTTTTATTCCGTTTCCAGCCCGGTTGAACCGTGTAGAGTGAAATATGTGAAACAATTTAAATCAAATGGATTTAAATTGCGCATTCAAATATATGGTTTCGTTATTACAAAGTAACTTTACGTGGAATAGAAACAAAGAAATGTACAGAGCAATCAAGAAACAACGAAAGCATAGCAATTTTAGAACGTGGATAAATAAAAACACAGGGCTCAATGACTTACCCGTTGTCGTTGTGAATTAAACAAGTACAGCTATGCTTCCAGGTCTGTCGACGTTGCTGTGGTTTTTCGACAGCTGTAGTATGAAGGGTAGTGAAAAAAGTTTTCAGGTGTTTTTAACATTCCAATCGGTCTCGTTCGCTTTTGTTGCGCCTTCAGCTGTGTCGAGGATGTTTAATTCGTCCTCGTATCACCTCCGCAAACTTGTAAAGAAATTAATTAAATACATTACAAAAACATTTCTTTATCAGCGTGTTCATTTCCACGCAAGCTTTTCGTTAAACCAATAAAGCCAACGAAATCACAGCAATTTTAAAACACACGGATTAGAAAAAACACCGTCATTCACGCACAAAAGAAGCAAATTCTTTTTTTATACTTGACTTATTTATCCCCGAGATGGGGAGCGCACCATTCATGGAAACACTGCAATACCATGTTGATGCATGGAGTGGAAGGAGCAAGCTCCGCTTCCATTTCCGAAGGTCAAAAATCAATTTAACATATAGTCCCCGGATAGGAGACGTATCAGACATTAAACTGATAAGAACAGATACTACACTTGATCTTAGCCAAAAGGCCGAGAAGCGATACCGGAATAGACGCAGCCAAAGGGGGAGCCGGCGAAGGCGCTGGCTTTTGGGGTGGAGGCTAGCGGGCATTTAACTCTATACGTTCTCATTGTATAACCCAGAGGTAGAACGTTGAGCTAGCAAATCAGAAGTTCATGTTTTAATGCAGGATCTGATCCACGCTCATGAGAGAGAGAGAGAGAGAGAGAGAGAGAGATAGAGAGAATTTAGAATTTTCAAAAAACCTTTATTACAAATTAAAACATTTTCATAACCTCAAATCAGAAAAAACAAAGAAAAAAATATATATAGTAACGGAAATAACAAAAAAATAAGCCAACATAGGAGCAAAGAACAAATCATTTTCAATAACCAGACACAGAGCTCCTCCATAATACCAAATCAATTCAAAAGAAAGAAGATCATTCATTGCTTTAAAGTATCTAAAACCAATAAGGATTCTAGATTTAACTTATTTTAAAAACTGCTAATGTATCATGGCTTCCAGGTCTGTCAACGTTGCTGTGGTTTTTCGACAGCTGTAATATGAAGGGTAGAGTGAAAAAAAATATTTAAGTGTTTTGAACATCCCAATTTGTTCGTTTACTTAGTATTTTCTTAATGTTTTCGAGTTAAAAAATAATTCTTAAATCGAGATACATTTACTTAATAAGCAAAGTTGCTTAGAATTTAAGTCTTGTTTACTGAAATAAATTCTAAAATGTAATAGGTTAAGGCTTAAAACAAGTAAAAATATCTGCCAGTGGGGTAAGAAAAATAAACCTAAATTGAGTTTATTATTGAATTAAGTTGAAACTAGAATTAAGTTTATTTTTCTTACCCCGCTGGCAGATATTTTTTATTTGTTTTAAATATAAACCTGTTGATTTTTATAATTTATTTCAATTATTACAAAGTATGCGATCTGATTTTTTTAATCGCGGTGTTTCTTTTATTCCTCGTTTCTTTTCCGTGCATTTGCTTTATTTATTTATTTTTGCTTGTTGCATTTAAATGCACATTTGATTTGTTGCCACATTATTCTGTGTTAATGTATTTTTTAACATGTTTATCAACAAAAAGTGCGTTATTATAATTAATTATATAGCTGTGAAATATATACAAGAATTCCCAGCAAAAACAAAACGTTTTTATAACAATTTTCTATTACAATACATAATATCTTAAGCCACTTTGCCTACCGAGTAAATGTATCTCCATTTAAGAATTGTCAGATATTCACTAGAAAACAAGACAAAAACAGTAAGTAAGATATTAATTTACTTTTTTCTTTCAAACATAAATTTACAGACGGCTGGAAATTTTTAATAAAATAACTAGACATACCTATTCGGGTCTGCTCCCGTTTGCTGTGATGACGGGGGACTTAGTCCAAAGCACATTTTGAGGAATACTTACACATTTTACTTCTTATTTCTTTGAAATTAATTATGCATACACTATGGATTAAAAATGTCCCGACTGCGAACCTGATAAAACCCAGGTAAAAAGCAAATACAAATAAACCATTTGATTTAGCAAAAGTTTACAAATAAATGCACTCCTTGCACACAACAAGCACGTCTAGTTACCATTCATATTTTGCGTGATTTAAGTTTCGTCGCATACATTTTGGAAGGCACACGATAAAAACAAAATAAGGCTTTTAATGTATGCCGACCTCATTCTCCGTTGAGGGCTTATCAATCATAATAAACGCTGTTAACTCTTCTCATTGAATGGTCTAAATCCAATGCTGGTAAAGAAATCAAATGTGCATTTAAACGCAACAAGCAAGCCGTAAAGCAATGGATGCAGTCAAACAAACGAGGAATAGCACATACACCACGATTAGATCATCGGGTCGCATACTTTGGAATTAATAAGAAATAATTATTCAGTCTAAAGAAATAAGAAGTAAAATGTCTAAGTATTTCTCCAAATGTGCACACTCATTACAATAAACGGGAGCAGACACGAATAGTTATGTATGTCTCGTTATTTTATTTAAAATTGATAAGCTGTGTAACATATGATATATTTTGATAATACGAAATGCTAAAAAAATAATATAACACCAATCGACAATATCTGTTATTGTTATTTTTACAAGTAAATTCATGTGTAGGAGAAAACAAAGCAGCTGTCAGTCCATACTATATTGAGTGGCCATCGTAGTGGTGCAACCTGAACGATGTTTTCCCTACTTCCGGTCAAAGCCGCCATTTTGTGAAATAGGCATATAGGTGACGCTGGAGCACGCGGCCATTGTCTCTGTTCAACAAAACAAGTGTATATATACACATACGCATATTTTTCCTCAATCAATCACCGAATACAAGGTGCAATTCGATGCCAACTGACCCTTCTCTCTGGTTTCATGTTTGTAAGGAAAATTAAGGGGGAAATTACGATAGCATTTCAGCCAAACATTCATTCGTGCCACGCTGCTTTTCTTTGAACGAAAAAAACCCTCTGCTCCCCCTACACAATTTCTTCTCCTGTTATTTTATGCTTAAAACAAGCAAATAAATCTGACTACAGGGTAAGAAAAAATTCGTGAACTTTTCCCATAAACACTTAATTCAAGAAAAATTGTCCCACCCCACTGGCCATTTTTTATCCACAATACACATTCGATGTCTGCAGGCACCATTGTCTTTGTTCAACGCAAACAATTCTGTTGCGTTTTTCTTTGAACGAAGTGCTCCGCCTAGATAATTTGACCCATATTCACATGGGTTTGTTTCTCGTTTTTTTTCTTTGAGAACAATCTATATAGCGCCTTCCACAATCGTTTTGGTGTTAGCTTTACGTAAAATAGAAACACAGAAAAGTACTGAGCGATGGAGAGACCACGAACGCGGAACGTATTATGGACCACGGATTGGCAAACAAACTGGCAACCACGCACTAAAGAAGCAAACTCTGATTTTAAACTCACCTTATTTGTCCCCGGAAAGCGCCAGAGTCGATGCACGGAGTGGACGGAACAAGCCTCGCTTCCATAGCCGAAGGTCAAAAATCCATTTAAACGTGTAGTCCCCGGTGTCCACTCGATCTTACCCAAAAAGCCGAGAAGCGATACCGCAATGGCATCCGGAGAAGGCGCTGGCTGTCGGGATGGAGGTTAGCGGGTCAGAGGTCCGGCACTGAAGGTCTGCGTTCATTATTCACCGTGTGCATTTCACTCGATATCCACTTTCTAATGTATAGCACTTGATAAGGATTAACAGTTTAAAAACAGAAATGCAAGACATCAGAAAATACATTTATTTTTTACTTTCATAACATGAGAGGTGTCATACAATAACAAATATGAGCTTTAAAATCACATTCCTAAGTTAAAAATATACATAAAAATAGATATATGGATCATTACACAAATCACTACTCAAAGGAAATATGTTAAATAACTGCTTCAATATTAATTAACAATAACATTTGGCCAAGGCAGTCCTTGTAAATAGACATATAAATAGACAAATAAAATCATGACATATATGCCATAGAGCCTGAGATAGAGAAAAATAATAAGGAATTCTGCTTTTACTACCATCTCAGAAATATTGCCAGAATTAGAGGTTTTGTCTCAAGACAGGACTTAGAGAAACTTGTTCATGCTTTCATCACCAGCAGGGCCGATTATTGCAATGGTCAATGGATTTAAAAAGTACTGTTTCTTGTTTAAAAACCACTTCATGGCTACAATACATGACAGATATGCTAATCGAATATGAAACCGATTACTCGGATCAATAGGATCAGGTCATTTAGAAAAAACAAGGGTTCACTCAAAACAAGGTGCATCAGCATTCAGTTATTATCAGCTTTCAGAAGAGATCAGATGTGCTTCAACAGTAGACACTTTTAAATCTAGATTAAAAACACATCAGTTTAACTTTGCATTTACTGAATGATTTAAAACAGTACGAATAAAACAGTACAAAAGAATAAAACAGTATGAACCTTACCTGTTATAAAGGGAATGAAGCTTACGGTATGGTGCTTACCTGCAGAAATAAATAAAGTACAATAAGAACACACAGAACTTCAATTTTCAAAATTATTTTAACATTAAATGATGATTATTTTACTGGTTTACCTGTTTGTGATTACCACAGAATCCCGTCACCTGGCTGCGGTCTTCATTTGGTGAACGGTTCTTCACTCATAATTGACCTATACAAGAAATAGAGAAGAATAATAAGCAATTCTGCTTTTACATGTAGATGTGTGCCCCAAGAACACAGACACACCGGCTCCAAAAAGTTTAAACAGTACACATTTCTGTTATTTTAATGTGGCAAATGTGTCAGCTTTAAAAGAAGCATACATTACCTTTTAAAGAGGAAATACCTTTTGCATGAAATACCTTTACTCCCAGCATAAGCAAGCAATTTTCAAAATGCTTTTAAAAGTAAATAGTGATTATTTTACTTGTTTACCTGTTTGTGATTACCATGGAATCCTGTCACCATCATTTTTAAGCTTGTAAAGCAAATAATGAAATATTGACTTAGTAGGAAAAAATATTTTGGAAGTATCGTGATAAATGATGAAGAAAATATTTTGCAAAGTGATGGTTAGCACACGGTTGATGGTACCTATTAAATTCCATCATATTTTTTTATTCCTACTATGGAAGTCAATGGTGACTATCTGCTGTGGGTTTACCATCATTCCTCAAAATACCTTCTTTTGTGTTACTCAGAAAAAAACTAATCCTCGTGTTGTTGTAAGCCTGTATGCATGAGTAAATGATGACAGAATTATCATCATAAATTGAAATATCCCTTTAAACTGTATTTCCCCCCCTTAAACCTAAACTTATTTTCTTACAGCAAGTCATTTAGGTAATCAAGAAAATACTTTACCCGTTGTCTTTGTGAGTTAAACAAATACAGCTACGCTTCCAGGTCTGTCGACGTTGCTGTGGTTTTTCGACAGCTGTAGTATGGAAGGGTAGCGAATGAATGAATACATTGCAAAAAATCATTTCTTACTTGTTATTTCGAACTGTTTTAACTATACAAATATCTAGAAAGTCATCAAATTAAGCCTTGTTTTAGCCTAGACACATATTCGCTGTCTATTAAAAGTTATGTAGTCGTTGAATAGCCGCTTTTTTGATGACTAATGTATTCTTGGGCCGTGGTTAGACGTCTCTTGGATTTTACGTAAAACGACAAGCGAATCTATTTTTAACACAAAGGTCAGGGGAGAGCGCAAACGCAGTCCCCCACTATCAGAAATTTTGCAGTCGAGATTCCCACATTTGGGGAATTCGCAAAGGGTCAGCCCAACCGGAGTGCAATGGCTGAGCCTCGCCCTGGGTGAACCACCTTCATGATCATGGTGTCTCCCCTGCCAGGTAAGTATGAGCGACACCCTTTGAGGCCAGACGGCCGCATCTTCCTGTGACCGATCACATCGACGGCGCCCCCGGAGGCCGTCCGACTAACATTTCATTTACTGTGTGTGACCAGGTGGAAAGCGCACGAAGCCACGTCTGAGACCAAACATTCTTCGAGATCTACCCTGTTTTTATTCCGTTTCCAGCCCGGTTGAACCGTGTAGAGTGAAATATGTGAAACAATTTAAATCAAATGGATTTAAATTGCGCATTCAAATATATGGTTTCGTTATTACAAAGTAACTTTACGTGGAATAGAAACAAAGAAATGTACAGAGCAATCAAGAAACAACGAAAGCATAGCAATTTTAGAACGTGGATAAATAAAAACACAGGGCTCAATGACTTACCCGTTGTCGTTGTGAGTTAAACAAGTACAGCTATGCTTCCAGGTCTGTCGACGTTGCTGTGGTTTTTCGACAGCTGTAGTATGAAGGGTAGTGAAAAAAGTTTTCAGGTGTTTTTAACATTCCAATCGGTCTCGTTCGCTTTTGTTGCGCCTTCAGCTGTGTCGAGGATGTTTAATTCGTCCTCGTATCACCTCCGCAAACTTGTAAAGAAATTAATTAAATACATTACAAAAACATTTCTTTATCAGCGTGTTCATTTCCACGCAAGCTTTTCGTTAAACCAATAAAGCCAACGAAATCACAGCAATTTTAAAACACACGGATTAGAAAAAACACCGTCATTCACGCACAAAAGAAGCAAATTCTTTTTTTTATACTTGACTTATTTATCCCCGAGATGGGGAGCGCACCATTCATGGAAACACTGCAATACCATGTTGATGCATGGAGTGGAAGGAGCAAGCTCCGCTTCCATTTCCGAAGGTCAAAAATCCATTTAACATATAGTCCCCGGATAGGAGACGTATCAGACATTAAACTGATAAGAACAGATACTACACTTGATCTTAGCCAAAAGGCCGAGAAGCGATACCGGAATAGACGCAGCCAAAGGGGGAGCCGGCGAAGGCGCTGGCTTTTGGGGTGGAGGCTAGCGGGCATTTAACTCTATACGTTCTCATTGTATAACCCAGAGGTAGAACGTTGAGCTAGCAAATCAGAAGTTCATGTTTTAATGCAGGATCTGATCCACGCTCATGAGAGAGAGAGAGATAGAGAGAATTTAGAATTTTCAAAAAACCTTTATTACAAATTAAAACATTTTCATAACCTCAAATCAGAAAAAACAAAGAAAAAAATATATATAGTAACGGAAATAACAAAAAAATAAGCCAACATAGGAGCAAAGAACAAATCATCTTCAATAACCAGACACAGAGCTCCTCCATAATACCAAATCAATTCAAAAGAAAGAAGATCATTCATTGCTTTAAAGTATCTAAAACCAATAAGGATTCTAGATTTAACTTATTTTAAAAACTGCTAATGTATCATGGCTTCCGGGTCTGTCAACGTTGCTGTGGTTTTTCGACAGCTGTAATATGAAGGGTAGAGTGAAAAAAAATATTTAAGTGTTTTGAACATCCCAATTTGTTCGTTTACTTAGTATTTTCTTAATGTTTTCGAGTTAAAAAATAATTCTTAAATCGAGATACATTTACTTAATAAGCAAAGTGGCTTAGAATTTAAGTCTTGTTTACTGAAATAAATTCTAAAATGTAATAGGTTAAGGCTTAAAACAAGTAAAAATATCTGCCAGTGGGGTAAGAAAAATAAACCTAAATTGAGTTTATTATTGAATTAAGTTGAAACTAGAATTAAGTTTATTTTTCTTACCCCGCTGGCAGATATTTTTTATTTGTTTTAAATATAAACCTGTTGATTTTTATAATTTATTTCAATTATTACAAAGTATGCGATCTGATTTTTTTAATCGCGGTGTTTCTTTTATTCCTCGTTTCTTTTCCGTGCATTTGCTTTATTTATTTATTTTTGCTTGTTGCATTTAAATGCACATTTGATTTGTTGCCACATTATTATGTGTTAATGTATTTTTTAACATGTTTATCAACAAAAAGTGCGTTATTATAATTAATTATATAGCTGTGAAATATATACAAGAATTCCCAGCAAAAACAAAACGTTTTTATAACAATTTTCTATTACAATACATAATATCTTAAGCCACTTTGCCTACCAAGTAAATGTATCTCCATTTAAGAATTGTCAGATATTCACTAGAAAACAAGACAAAAACAGTAAGTAAGATATTAATTTACTTTTTTCTTTCAAACATAAATTTACAGACGGCTGGAAATTTTTAATAAAATAACTAGACATACCTATTCGGGTCTGCTCCCGTTTGCTGTGATGACGGGGGACTTAGTCCAAAGCACATTTTGAGGAATACTTACACATTTTACTTCTTATTTCTTTGAAATTAATTACACTATGTATTAAAAATGTCCCGACTGCGAACCTGATAAAACCCAGGTAAAAAGCAAATACAAATAAACCATTTTGATTTAGCAAAAGTTTACAAATAAATGCACTCCTTGCACACAACAAGCACGTCTAGTTACCATTCATATTTTGCGTGATTTAAGTTTCGTCGCATACATTTTGGAAGGCACACGATAAAAACAAAATAAGGCTTTTAATGTATGCCGACCTCATTCTCCGTTGAGGGCTTATCAATCATAATAAACGCTGGTAACTCTTCTCATTGAATGGTCTAAATCCAATGCTGGTAAAGAAATCAAATGTGCATTTAAACGCAACAAGCAAGCCGTAAAGCAATGGATGCAGGCAAACAAACGAGGAATAGCACATACACCACGATTAGATCATCGGGTCGCATACTTTGGAATTAATAAGAAATAATTATTCAGTCTAAAGAAATAAGAAGTAAAATGTCTAAGTATTTCTCCAAATGTGCACACTCATTACAATAAACGGGAGCAGACACGAATAGTTATGTATGTCTCGTTATTTTATTTAAAATTGATAAGCTGTCTAACATATGATATATTTTGATAATACGAAATGCTAAAAAAATAATATAACACCAATCGACAATATCTGTTATTGTTATTTTTACAAGTAAATTCATGTGTAGGAGAAAACAAAGCAGCTGTCAGTCCATACTATATTGAGTGGCCATCGTAGTGGTGAAACCTGAACGATGTTTTCCCTACTTCCGGTCAAAGCCGCCATTTTGTGAAATAGGCATATAGGTGACGCTGGAGCACGCGGCCATTGTCTCTGTTCAACAAAACAAGTGTATATATACACATACGCATATTTTTCCTCAATCAATCACCGAATACAAGGTGCAATTCGATGCCAACTGACCCTTCTCTCTGGTTTCATGTTTGTAAGGAAAATTAAGGGGGAAATTACGATAGCATTTCAGCCAAACATTCATTCGTGCCACGCTGCTTTTCTTTGAACGAAAAAAAACCCTCTGCTCCCCCTACACAATTTCTTCTCCTGTTATTTTATGCTTAAAACAAGCAAATAAATCTGACTACAGGGTAAGAAAAAATTCGTGAACTTTTCCCATAAACACTTAATTCAAGAAAAATTGTCCCACCCCACTGGCCATTTTTTATCCACAATACACATTCGATGTCTGCAGGCACCATTGTCTTTGTTCAACGCAAACAATTCTGTTGCGTTTTTCTTTGAACGAAGTGCTCCGCCTAGATAATTTGACCCATATTCACATGGGTTTGTTTCTCGTTTTTTTTCTTTGAGAACAATCTATATAGCGCCTTCCACAATCGTTTTGGTGTTAGCTTTACGTAAAATAGAAACACAGAAAAGTACTGAGCGATGGAGAGACCACGAACGCGGAACGTATTATGGACCACGGATTGGCAAACAAACTGGCAACCACGCACTAAAGAAGCAAACTCTGATTTTAAACTCACCTTATTTGTCCCCGGAAAGCGCCAGAGTCGATGCACGGAGTGGACGGAACAAGCCTCGCTTCCATAGCCGAAGGTCAAAAATCCATTTAAACGTGTAGTCCCCGGTGTCCACTCGATCTTACCCAAAAAGCCGAGAAGCGATACCGCAATGGCATCCGGAGAAGGCGCTGGCTGTCGGGATGGAGGTTAGCGGGTCAGAGGTCCGGCACTGAAGGTCTGCGTTCATTATTCACCGTGTGCATTTCACTCTATATCCACTTTCTAATGTATAGCACTTGATAAGGATTAACAGTTTAAAAACAGAAATGCAAGACATCAGAAAATACATTTATTTTTTACTTTCATAACATGAGAGGTGTCATACAATAACAAATATGAGCTTTAAAATCACATTCCTAAGTTAAAAATATACATAAAAATAGATATATGGATCATTACACAAATCACTACTCAAAGGACCTATGTTAAATAACTGCTTCAATATTAATTAACAATAACATTTGGCCAAGGCAGTCCTTGTAAATAGACATATAAATAGACAAATAAAATCATGACATATATGCCGTAGAGCCTGAGATAGAGAAAAATAATAAGGAATTCTGCTTTTACTACCATCTCAGAAATATTGCCAGAATTAGAGGTTTTGTCTCAAGACAGGACTTAGAGAAACTTGTTCATGCTTTCATCACCAGCAGGGCCGATTATTGCAATGGTCAATGGATTTAAAAAGTACTGTTTCTTGTTTAAAAACCACTTCATGGCTACAATACATGACAGATATGCTAATCGAATATGAAACCGATTACTCGGATCAATAGGATCAGGTCATTTAGAAAAAACAAGGGTTCACTCAAAACAAGGTGCCTCAGCATTCAGTTATTATCAGCTTTCAGAAGAGATCAGATGTGCTTCAACAGTAGACACTTTTAAATCTAGATTAAAAACACATCAGTTTAACTTTGCATTTACTGAATGATTTAAAACAGTACGAATAAAACAGTACAAAAGAATAAAACAGTATGAACCTTACCTGTTATAAAGGGAATGAAGCTTACGGTATGGTGCTTACCTGCAGAAATAAATAAAGTACAATAAGAACACACAGAACTTCAATTTTCAAAATTATTTTAACATTAAATGATGATTATTTTACTGGTTTACCTGTTTGTGATTACCACAGGATCCCGTCACCTGGCTGCGGTCTTCATTTGGTGAACGGTTCTTCACTCATAATTGACCTATACAAGAAATAGAGAAGAATAATAAGCAATTCTGCTTTTACATGTAGATGTGTGCCCCAAGAACACAGACACACCGGCTCCAAAAAGTTTAAACAGTACACATTTCTGTTATTTTAATGTGGCAAATGTGTCAGCTTTAAAAGAAGCATACATTACCTTTTAAAGAGGAAATACCTTTTGCATGAAATACCTTTACTCCCAGCATAAGCAAGCAATTTTCAAAATGCTTTTAAAAGTAAATAGTGATTATTTTACTTGTTTACCTGTTTGTGATTACCATGGAATCCTGTCACCATCATTTTTAAGCTTGTAAAGCAAATAATGAAATATTGACTTAGTAGGAAAAAATATTTTGGAAGTATCGTGATAAATGATGAAGAAAATATTTTGCAAAGTGATGGTTAGCACACGGTTGATGGTACCTATTAAATTCCATCATATTTTTTTATTCCTACTATGGAAGTCAATGGTGACTATCTGCTGTGGGTTTACCATCATTCCTCAAAATACCTTCTTTTGTGTTACTCAGAAAAAAACTAATCCTCGTGTTGTTGTAAGCCTGTATGCATGAGTAAATGATGACAGAATTATCATCATAAATTGAAATATCCCTTTAAACTGTATTTCCCCCCCTTAAACCTAAACTTATTTTCTTACAGCAAGTCATTTAGGTAATCAAGAAAATACTTTACCCGTTGTCTTTGTGAGTTAAACAAATACAGCTACGCTTCCAGGTCTGTCGACGTTGCTGTGGTTTTTCGACAGCTGTAGTATGAAGGGTAGCGAATGAATGAATACATTGCAAAAAATCATTTCTTACTTGTTATTTCGAACTGTTTTAACTATACAAATATCTAGAAAGTCTTAAAATAAGATGCATTTTTTGATGAGCAAAATGCCCTAAGAAAATAAACCTAGCCTTTAGGGAGAAAAAACTCAGAATTTGGGCTTAAAACAAGCAAATAAATCTGCCAAAGGGGTAAGAAACAAATCTAGATATAAACACTTAATTCAAGAAAAATTGTCGTAGCCCATTGGCAGATTTGTTGGCTTGTTTAATGTACATGCATGTACAATATTTCAATTTGTCTTGTATTTATTAGCATTTTGTATTGCCCAACGCTGTCTAGGTTGTTTAACTGTTGTCATTTTCTTATAAAAGCCTTTATAATTTATTAGTTTGGATGATTGCCATTCCCGAGAACCTCTTATATTGGAAGTAAAAGAATCATCTAAGCATTATTTTGTGCTCTTAGACATGTAGCCGTTTGATTGTGGTTCTATTTAATGGCTAGTCTATTCGTTTGGAATGGTCAAACGGCTATTAGATTTTCACTGACAGCCCAAATACAGCCTTGTTTTAGCCTAGACACTTATTCGCTGTCTATTAAAAGTTATGTAGTCGTTGAATAGCCGCTTTTTTGATGACTAATGTATTCTTGGGCCGTGGTTAGACGTCTCTTGGATTTTACGTAAAACGACAAGCGAATCTATTTTTAACACAAAGGTCAGGGGAGAGCGCGAACGCAGTCCCCCACTATCAGAAATTTTGCAGTCGAGATTCCCACATTTGGGGAATTCGCAAAGGGTCAGCCCAACCGGAGTGCAATGGCTGAGCCTCGCCCTGGGTGAACCACCTTCATGATCATGGTGTCTCCCCTGCCAGGTAAGTATGAGCGACACCCTTTGAGGCCAGACGGCCGCATCTTCCTGTGACCGATCACATCGACGGCGCCCCCGGAGGCCGTCCGACTAACATTTCATTTACTGTGTGTGACCAGGTGGAAAGCGCACGAAGCCACGTCTGAGACCAAACATTCTTCGAGATCTACCCTGTTTTTATTCCGTTTCCAGCCCGGTTGAACCGTGTAGAGTGAAATATGTGAAACAATTTAAATCAAATGGATTTAAATTGCGCATTCAAATATATGGTTTCGTTATTACAAAGTAACTTTACGTGGAATAGAAACAAAGAAATGTACAGAGCAATCAAGAAACAACGAAAGCATAGCAATTTTAGAACGTGGATAAATAAAAACACAGGGCTCAATGACTTACCCGTTGTCGTTGTGAGTTAAACAAGTACAGCTATGCTTCCAGGTCTGTCGACGTTGCTGTGGTTTTTCGACAGCTGTAGTATGAAGGGTAGTGAAAAAAGTTTTCAGGTGTTTTTAACATTCCAATCGGTCTCGTTCGCTTTTGTTGCGCCTTCAGCTGTGTCGAGGATGTTTAATTCGTCCTCGTATCACCTCCGCAAACTTGTAAAGAAATTAATTAAATACATTACAAAAACATTTCTTTATCAGCGTGTTCATTTCCACGCAAGCTTTTCGTTAAACCAATAAAGCCAACGAAATCACAGCAATTTTAAAACACACGGATTAGAAAAAACACCGTCATTCACGCACAAAAGAAGCAAATTCTTTTTTTTATACTTGACTTATTTATCCCCGAGATGGGGAGCGCACCATTCATGGAAACACTGCAATACCATGTTGATGCATGGAGTGGAAGGAGCAAGCTCCGCTTCCATTTCCGAAGGTCAAAAATCCATTTAACATATAGTCCCCGGATAGGAGACGTATCAGACATTAAACTGATAAGAACAGATACTACACTTGATCTTAGCCAAAAGGCCGAGAAGCGATACCGGAATAGACGCAGCCAAAGGGGGAGCCGGCGAAGGCGCTGGCTTTTGGGGTGGAGGCTAGCGGGCATTTAACTCTATACGTTCTCATTGTATAACCCAGAGGTAGAACGTTGAGCTAGCAAATCAGAAGTTCATGTTTTAATGCAGGATCTGATCCACGCTCATGAGAGAGAGAGAGATAGAGAGAATTTAGAATTTTCAAAAAACCTTTATTACAAATTAAAACATTTTCATAACCTCAAATCAGAAAAAACAAAGAAAAAAATATATATAGTAACGGAAATAACAAAAAAATAAGCCAACATAGGAGCAAAGAACAAATCATCTTCAATAACCAGACACAGAGCTCCTCCATAATACCAAATCAATTCAAAAGAAAGAAGATCATTCATTGCTTTAAAGTATCTAAAACCAATAAGGATTCTAGATTTAACTTATTTTAAAAACTGCTAATGTATCATGGCTTCCGGGTCTGTCAACGTTGCTGTGGTTTTTCGACAGCTGTAATATGAAGGGTAGAGTGAAAAAAAATATTTAAGTGTTTTGAACATCCCAATTTGTTCGTTTACTTAGTATTTTCTTAATGTTTTCGAGTTAAAAAATAATTCTTAAATCGAGATACATTTACTTAATAAGCAAAGTGGCTTAGAATTTAAGTCTTGTTTACTGAAATAAATTCTAAAATGTAATAGGTTAAGGCTTAAAACAAGTAAAAATATCTGCCAGTGGGGTAAGAAAAATAAACCTAAATTGAGTTTATTATTGAATTAAGTTGAAACTAGAATTAAGTTTATTTTTCTTACCCCGCTGGCAGATATTTTTTATTTGTTTTAAATATAAACCTGTTGATTTTTATAATTTATTTCAATTATTACAAAGTATGCGATCTGATTTTTTTAATCGCGGTGTTTCTTTTATTCCTCGTTTCTTTTCCGTGCATTTGCTTTATTTATTTATTTTTGCTTGTTGCATTTAAATGCACATTTGATTTGTTGCCACATTATTATGTGTTAATGTATTTTTTAACATGTTTATCAACAAAAAGTGCGTTATTATAATTAATTATATAGCTGTGAAATATATACAAGAATTCCCAGCAAAAACAAAACGTTTTTATAACAATTTTCTATTACAATACATAATATCTTAAGCCACTTTGCCTACCAAGTAAATGTATCTCCATTTAAGAATTGTCAGATATTCACTAGAAAACAAGACAAAAACAGTAAGTAAGATATTAATTTACTTTTTTCTTTCAAACATAAATTTACAGACGGCTGGAAATTTTTAATAAAATAACTAGACATACCTATTCGGGTCTGCTCCCGTTTGCTGTGATGACGGGGGACTTAGTCCAAAGCACATTTTGAGGAATACTTACACATTTTACTTCTTATTTCTTTGAAATTAATTACACTATGTATTAAAAATGTCCCGACTGCGAACCTGATAAAACCCAGGTAAAAAGCAAATACAAATAAACCATTTTGATTTAGCAAAAGTTTACAAATAAATGCACTCCTTGCACACAACAAGCACGTCTAGTTACCATTCATATTTTGCGTGATTTAAGTTTCGTCGCATACATTTTGGAAGGCACACGATAAAAACAAAATAAGGCTTTTAATGTATGCCGACCTCATTCTCCGTTGAGGGCTTATCAATCATAATAAACGCTGGTAACTCTTCTCATTGAATGGTCTAAATCCAATGCTGGTAAAGAAATCAAATGTGCATTTAAACGCAACAAGCAAGCCGTAAAGCAATGGATGCAGGCAAACAAACGAGGAATAGCACATACACCACGATTAGATCATCGGGTCGCATACTTTGGAATTAATAAGAAATAATTATTCAGTCTAAAGAAATAAGAAGTAAAATGTCTAAGTATTTCTCCAAATGTGCACACTCATTACAATAAACGGGAGCAGACACGAATAGTTATGTATGTCTCGTTATTTTATTTAAAATTGATAAGCTGTCTAACATATGATATATTTTGATAATACGAAATGCTAAAAAAATAATATAACACCAATCGACAATATCTGTTATTGTTATTTTTACAAGTAAATTCATGTGTAGGAGAAAACAAAGCAGCTGTCAGTCCATACTATATTGAGTGGCCATCGTAGTGGTGCAACCTGAACGATGTTTTCCCTACTTCCGGTCAAAGCCGCCATTTTGTGAAATAGGCATATAGGTGACGCTGGAGCACGCGGCCATTGTCTCTGTTCAACAAAACAAGTATATATATACACATACGCATATTTTTCCTCAATCAATCACCGAATACAAGGTGCAATTCGATGCCAACTGACCCTTCTCTCTGGTTTCATGTTTGTAAGGAAAATTAAGGGGGAAATTACGATAGCATTTCAGCCAAACATTCATTCGTGCCACGCTGCTTTTCTTTGAACGAAAAAAAACCCTCTGCTCCCCCTACACAATTTCTTCTCCTGTTATTTTATGCTTAAAACAAGCAAATAAATCTGACTACAGGGTAAGAAAAAATTCGTGAACTTTTCCCATAAACACTTAATTCAAGAAAAATTGTCCCACCCCACTGGCCATTTTTTATCCACAATACACATTCGATGTCTGCAGGCACCATTGTCTTTGTTCAACGCAAACAATTCTGTTGCGTTTTTCTTTGAACGAAGTGCTCCGCCTAGATAATTTGACCCATATTCACATGGGTTTGTTTCTCGTTTTTTTTCTTTGAGAACAATCTATATAGCGCCTTCCACAATCGTTTTGGTGTTAGCTTTACGTAAAATAGAAACACAGAAAAGTACTGAGCGATGGAGAGACCACGAACGCGGAACGTATTATGGACCACGGACTGGCAAACAAACTGGCAACCACGCACTAAAGAAGCAAACTCTGATTTTAAACTCACCTTATTTGTCCCCGGAAAGCGCCAGAGTCGATGCACGGAGTGGACGGAACAAGCCTCGCTTCCATAGCCGAAGGTCAAAAATCCATTTAAACGTGTAGTCCCCGGTGTCCACTCGATCTTACCCAAAAAGCCGAGAAGCGATACCGCAATGGCATCCGGAGAAGGCGCTGGCTGTCGGGATGGAGGTTAGCGGGTCAGAGGTCCGGCACTGAAGGTCTGCGTTCATTATTCACCGTGTGCATTTCACTCTATATCCACTTTCTAATGTATAGCACTTGATAAGGATTAACAGTTTAAAAACAGAAATGCAAGACATCAGAAAATACATTTATTTTTTACTTTCATAACATGAGAGGTGTCATACAATAACAAATATGAGCTTTAAAATCACATTCCTAAGTTAAAAATATACATAAAAATAGATATATGGATCATTACACAAATCACTACTCAAAGGACCTATGTTAAATAACTGCTTCAATATTAATTAACAATAACATTTGGCCAAGGCAGTCCTTGTAAATAGACATATAAATAGACAAATAAAATCATGACATATATGCCGTAGAGCCTGAGATAGAGAAAAATAATAAGGAATTCTGCTTTTACTACCATCTCAGAAATATTGCCAGAATTAGAGGTTTTGTCTCAAGACAGGACTTAGAGAAACTTGTTCATGCTTTCATCACCAGCAGGGCCGATTATTGCAATGGTCAATGGATTTAAAAAGTACTGTTTCTTGTTTAAAAACCACTTCATGGCTACAATACATGACAGATATGCTAATCGAATATGAAACCGATTACTCGGATCAATAGGATCAGGTCATTTAGAAAAAAACAAGGGTTCACTCAAAACAAGGTGCCTCAGCATTCAGTTATTATCAGCTTTCAGAAGAGATCAGATGTGCTTCAACAGTAGACACTTTTAAATCTAGATTAAAAACACATCAGTTTAACTTTGCATTTACTGAATGATTTAAAACAGTACGAATAAAACAGTACAAAAGAATAAAACAGTATGAACCTTACCTGTTATAAAGGGAATGAAGCTTACGGTATGGTGCTTACCTGCAGAAATAAATAAAGTACAATAAGAACACACAGAACTTCAATTTTCAAAATTATTTTAACATTAAATGATGATTATTTTACTGGTTTACCTGTTTGTGATTACCACAGGATCCCGTCACCTGGCTGCGGTCTTCATTTGGTGAACGGTTCTTCACTCATAATTGACCTATACAAGAAATAGAGAAGAATAATAAGCAATTCTGCTTTTACATGTAGATGTGTGCCCCAAGAACACAGACACACCGGCTCCAAAAAGTTTAAACAGTACACATTTCTGTTATTTTAATGTGGCAAATGTGTCAGCTTTAAAAGAAGCATACATTACCTTTTAAAGAGGAAATACCTTTTGCATGAAATACCTTTACTCCCAGCATAAGCAAGCAATTTTCAAAATGCTTTTAAAAGTAAATAGTGATTATTTTACTTGTTTACCTGTTTGTGATTACCATGGAATCCTGTCACCATCATTTTTAAGCTTGTAAAGCAAATAATGAAATATTGACTTAGTAGGAAAAAATATTTTGGAAGTATCGTGATAAATGATGAAGAAAATATTTTGCAAAGTGATGGTTAGCACACGGTTGATGGTACCTATTAAATTCCATCATATTTTTTTATTCCTACTATGGAAGTCAATGGTGACTATCTGCTGTGGGTTTACCATCATTCCTCAAAATACCTTCTTTTGTGTTACTCAGAAAAAAACTAATCCTCGTGTTGTTGTAAGCCTGTATGCATGAGTAAATGATGACAGAATTATCATCATAAATTGAAATATCCCTTTAAACTGTATTTCCCCCCCTTAAACCTAAACTTATTTTCTTACAGCAAGTCATTTAGGTAATCAAGAAAATACTTTACCCGTTGTCTTTGTGAGTTAAACAAATACAGCTACGCTTCCAGGTCTGTCGACGTTGCTGTGGTTTTTCGACAGCTGTAGTATGAAGGGTAGCGAATGAATGAATACATTGCAAAAAATCATTTCTTACTTGTTATTTCGAACTGTTTTAACTATACAAATATCTAGAAAGTCTTAAAATAAGATGCATTTTTTGATGAGCAAAATGCCCTAAGAAAATAAACCTAGCCTTTAGGGAGAAAAAACTCAGAATTTGGGCTTAAAACAAGCAAATAAATCTGCCAAAGGGGTAAGAAACAAATCTAGATATAAACACTTAATTCAAGAAAAATTGTCGTAGCCCATTGGCAGATTTGTTGGCTTGTTTAATGTACATGCATGTACAATATTTCAATTTGTCTTGTATTTATTAGCATTTTGTATTGCCCAACGCTGTCTAGGTTGTTTAACTGTTGTCATTTTCTTATAAAAGCCTTTATAATTTATTAGTTTGGATGATTGCCATTCCCGAGAACCTCTTATATTGGAAGTAAAAGAATCATCTAAGCATTATTTTGTGCTCTTAGACATGTAGCCGTTTGATTGTGGTTCTATTTAATGGCTAGTCTATTCGTTTGGAATGGTCAAACGGCTATTAGATTTTCACTGACAGCCCAAATACAGCCTTGTTTTAGCCTAGACACTTATTCGCTGTCTATTAAAAGTTATGTAGTCGTTGAATAGCCGCTTTTTTGATGACTAATGTATTCTTGGGCCGTGGTTAGACGTCTCTTGGATTTTACGTAAAACGACAAGCGAATCTATTTTTAACACAAAGGTCAGGGGAGAGCGCGAACGCAGTCCCCCACTATCAGAAATTTTGCAGTCGAGATTCCCACATTTGGGGAATTCGCAAAGGGTCAGCCCAACCGGAGTGCAATGGCTGAGCCTCGCCCTGGGTGAACCACCTTCATGATCATGGTGTCTCCCCTGCCAGGTAAGTATGAGCGACACCCTTTGAGGCCAGACGGCCGCATCTTCCTGTGACCGATCACATCGACGGCGCCCCCGGAGGCCGTCCGACTAACATTTCATTTACTGTGTGTGACCAGGTGGAAAGCGCACGAAGCCACGTCTGAGACCAAACATTCTTCGAGATCTACCCTGTTTTTATTCCGTTTCCAGCCCGGTTGAACCGTGTAGAGTGAAATATGTGAAACAATTTAAATCAAATGGATTTAAATTGCGCATTCAAATATATGGTTTCGTTATTACAAAGTAACTTTACGTGGAATAGAAACAAAGAAATGTACAGAGCAATCAAGAAACAACGAAAGCATAGCAATTTTAGAACGTGGATAAATAAAAACACAGGGCTCAATGACTTACCCGTTGTCGTTGTGAGTTAAACAAGTACAGCTATGCTTCCAGGTCTGTCGACGTTGCTGTGGTTTTTCGACAGCTGTAGTATGAAGGGTAGTGAAAAAAGTTTTCAGGTGTTTTTAACATTCCAATCGGTCTCGTTCGCTTTTGTTGCGCCTTCAGCTGTGTCGAGGATGTTTAATTCGTCCTCGTATCACCTCCGCAAACTTGTAAAGAAATTAATTAAATACATTACAAAAACATTTCTTTATCAGCGTGTTCATTTCCACGCAAGCTTTTCGTTAAACCAATAAAGCCAACGAAATCACAGCAATTTTAAAACACACGGATTAGAAAAAACACCGTCATTCACGCACAAAAGAAGCAAATTCTTTTTTTTATACTTGACTTATTTATCCCCGAGATGGGGAGCGCACCATTCATGGAAACACTGCAATACCATGTTGATGCATGGAGTGGAAGGAGCAAGCTCCGCTTCCATTTCCGAAGGTCAAAAATCCATTTAACATATAGTCCCCGGATAGGAGACGTATCAGACATTAAACTGATAAGAACAGATACTACACTTGATCTTAGCCAAAAGGCCGAGAAGCGATACCGGAATAGACGCAGCCAAAGGGGGAGCCGGCGAAGGCGCTGGCTTTTGGGGTGGAGGCTAGCGGGCACTTAACTCTATACGTTCTCATTGTATAACCCAGAGGTAGAACGTTGAGCTAGCAAATCAGAAGTTCATGTTTTAATGCAGGATCTGATCCACGCTCATGAGAGAGAGAGAGATAGAGAGAAAACTGCTAATGTATCATGGCTTCCAGGTCTGTCAACGTTGCTGTGGTTTTTCGACAGCTGTAATATGAAGGGTAGAGTGAAAAAAAATATTTAAGTGTTTTGAACATCCCAATTTGTTCGTTTACTTAGTATTTTCTTAATGTTTTCGAGTTAAAAAATAATTCTTAAATCGAGATACATTTACTTAATAAGCAAAGTGGCTTAGAATTTAAGTCTTGTTTACTGAAATAAATTCTAAAATGTAATAGGTTAAGGCTTAAAACAAGTAAAAATATCTGCCAGTGGGGTAAGAAAAATAAACCTAAATTGAGTTTATTATTGAATTAAGTTGAAACTAGAATTAAGTTTATTTTTCTTACCCCGCTGGCAGATATTTTTTATTTGTTTTAAATATAAACCTGTTGATTTTTATAATTTATTTCAATTATTACAAAGTATGCGATCTGATTTTTTTAATCGCGGTGTTTCTTTTATTCCTCGTTTCTTTTCCGTGCATTTGCTTTATTTATTTATTTTTGCTTGTTGCATTTAAATGCACATTTGATTTGTTGCCACATTATTATGTGTTAATGTATTTTTTAACATGTTTATCAACAAAAAGTGCGTTATTATAATTAATTATATAGCTGTGAAATATATACAAGAATTCCCAGCAAAAACAAAACGTTTTTATAACAATTTTCTATTACAATACATAATATCTTAAGCCACTTTGCCTACCAAGTAAATGTATCTCCATTTAAGAATTGTCAGATATTCACTAGAAAACAAGACAAAAACAGTAAGTAAGATATTAATTTACTTTTTTCTTTCAAACATAAATTTACAGACGGCTGGAAATTTTTAATAAAATAACTAGACATACCTATTCGGGTCTGCTCCCGTTTGCTGTGATGACGGGGGACTTAGTCCAAAGCACATTTTGAGGAATACTTACACATTTTACTTCTTATTTCTTTGAAATTAATTACACTATGTATTAAAAATGTCCCGACTGCGAACCTGATAAAACCCAGGTAAAAAGCAAATACAAATAAACCATTTTGATTTAGCAAAAGTTTACAAATAAATGCACTCCTTGCACACAACAAGCACGTCTAGTTACCATTCATATTTTGCGTGATTTAAGTTTCGTCGCATACATTTTGGAAGGCACACGATAAAAACAAAATAAGGCTTTTAATGTATGCCGACCTCATTCTCCGTTGAGGGCTTATCAATCATAATAAACGCTGTTAACTCTTCTCATTGAATGGTCTAAATCCAATGCTGGTAAAGAAATCAAATGTGCATTTAAACGCAACAAGCAAGCCGTAAAGCAATGGATGCAGGCAAACAAACGAGGAATAGCACATACACCACGATTAGATCATCGGGTCGCATACTTTGGAATTAATAAGAAATAATTATTCAGTCTAAAGAAATAAGAAGTAAAATGTCTAAGTATTTCTCCAAATGTGCACACTCATTACAATAAACGGGAGCAGACACGAATAGTTATGTATGTCTCGTTATTTTATTTAAAATTGATAAGCTGTCTAACATATGATATATTTTGATAATACGAAATGCTAAAAAAATAATATAACACCAATCGACAATATCTGTTATTGTTATTTTTACAAGTAAATTCATGTGTAGGAGAAAACAAAGCAGCTGTCAGTCCATACTATATTGAGTGGCCATCGTAGTGGTGCAACCTGAACGATGTTTTCCCTACTTCCGGTCAAAGCCGCCATTTTGTGAAATAGGCATATAGGTGACGCTGGAGCACGCGGCCATTGTCTCTGTTCAACAAAACAAGTGTATATATACACATACGCATATTTTTCCTCAATCAATCACCGAATACAAGGTGCAATTCGATGCCAACTGACCCTTCTCTCTGGTTTCATGTTTGTAAGGAAAATTAAGGGGGAAATTACGATAGCATTTCAGCCAAACATTCATTCGTGCCACGCTGCTTTTCTTTGAACGAAAAAAAACCCTCTGCTCCCCCTACACAATTTCTTCTCCTGTTATTTTATGCTTAAAACAAGCAAATAAATCTGACTACAGGGTTAGAAAAAATTCGTGAACTTTTCCCATAAACACTTAATTCAAGAAAAATTGTCCCACCCCACTGGCCATTTTTTATCCACAATACACATTCGATGTCTGCAGGCACCATTGTCTTTGTTCAACGCAAACAATTCTGTTGCGTTTTTCTTTGAACGAAGTGCTCCGCCTAGATAATTTGACCCATATTCACATGGGTTTGTTTCTCGTTTTTTTTCTTTGAGAACAATCTATATAGCGCCTTCCACAATCGTTTTGGTGTTAGCTTTACGTAAAATAGAAACACAGAAAAGTACTGAGCGATGGAGAGACCACGAACGCGGAACGTATTATGGACCACGGATTGGCAAACAAACTGGCAACCACGCACTAAAGAAGCAAACTCTGATTTTAAACTCACCTTATTTGTCCCCGGAAAGCGCCAGAGTCGATGCACGGAGTGGACGGAACAAGCCTCGCTTCCATAGCCGAAGGTCAAAAATCCATTTAAACGTGTAGTCCCCGGTGTCCACTCGATCTTACCCAAAAAGCCGAGAAGCGATACCGCAATGGCATCCGGAGAAGGTGCTGGCTGTCGGGATGGAGGTTAGCGGGTCAGAGGTCCGGCACTGAAGGTCTGCGTTCATTATTCACCGTGTGCATTTCACTCTATATCCACTTTCTAATGTATAGCACTTGATAAGGATTAACAGTTTAAAAACAGAAATGCAAGACATCAGAAAATACATTTATTTTTTACTTTCATAACATGAGAGGTGTCATACAATAACAAATATGAGCTTTAAAATCACATTCCTAAGTTAAAAATATACATAAAAATAGATATATGGATCATTACACAAATCACTACTCAAAGGAAATATGTTAAATAACTGCTTCAATATTAATTAACAATAACATTTGGCCAAGGCAGTCCTTGTAAATAGACATATAAATAGACAAATAAAATCATGACATATATGCCATAGAGCCTGAGATAGAGAAAAATAATAAGGAATTCTGCTTTTACTACCATCTCAGAAATATTGCCAGAATTAGAGGTTTTGTCTCAAGACAGGACTTAGAGAAACTTGTTCATGCTTTCATCACCAGCAGGGCCGATTATTGCAATGGTCAATGGATTTAAAAAGTACTGTTTCTTGTTTAAAAACCACTTCATGGCTACAATACATGACAGATATGCTAATCGAATATGAAACCGATTACTCGGATCAATAGGATCAGGTCATTTAGAAAAAACAAGGGTTCACTCAAAACAAGGTGCATCAGCATTCAGTTATTATCAGCTTTCAGAAGAGATCAGATGTGCTTCAACAGTAGACACTTTTAAATCTAGATTAAAAACACATCAGTTTAACTTTGCATTTACTGAATGATTTAAAACAGTACGAATAAAACAGTACAAAAGAATAAAACAGTATGAACCTTACCTGTTATAAAGGGAATGAAGCTTACGGTATGGTGCTTACCTGCAGAAATAAATAAAGTACAATAAGAACACACAGAACTTCAATTTTCAAAATTATTTTAACATTAAATGATGATTATTTTACTGGTTTACCTGTTTGTGATTACCACAGAATCCCGTCACCTGGCTGCGGTCTTCATTTGGTGAACGGTTCTTCACTCATAATTGACCTATACAAGAAATAGAGAAGAATAATAAGCAATTCTGCTTTTACATGTAGATGTGTGCCCCAAGAACACAGACACACCGGCTCCAAAAAGTTTAAACAGTACACATTTCTGTTATTTTAATGTGGCAAATGTGTCAGCTTTAAAAGAAGCATACATTACCTTTTAAAGAGGAAATACCTTTTGCATGAAATACCTTTACTCCCAGCATAAGCAAGCAATTTTCAAAATGCTTTTAAAAGTAAATAGTGATTATTTTACTTGTTTACCTGTTTGTGATTACCATGGAATCCTGTCACCATCATTTTTAAGCTTGTAAAGCAAATAATGAAATATTGACTTAGTAGGAAAAAATATTTTGGAAGTATCGTGATAAATGATGAAGAAAATATTTTGCAAAGTGATGGTTAGCACACGGTTGATGGTACCTATTAAATTCCATCATATTTTTTTATTCCTACTATGGAAGTCAATGGTGACTATCTGCTGTGGGTTTACCATCATTCCTCAAAATACCTTCTTTTGTGTTACTCAGAAAAAAACTAATCCTCGTGTTGTTGTAAGCCTGTATGCATGAGTAAATGATGACAGAATTATCATCATAAATTGAAATATCCCTTTAAACTGTATTTCCCCCCCTTAAACCTAAACTTATTTTCTTACAGCAAGTCATTTAGGTAATCAAGAAAATACTTTACCCGTTGTCTTTGTGAGTTAAACAAATACAGCTACGCTTCCAGGTCTGTCGACGTTGCTGTGGTTTTTCGACAGCTGTAGTATGAAGGGTAGCGAATGAATGAATACATTGCAAAAAATCATTTCTTACTTGTTATTTCGAACTGTTTTAACTATACAAATATCTAGAAAGTCTTAAAATAAGATGCATTTTTTGATGAGCAAAATGCCCTAAGAAAATAAACCTAGCCTTTAGGGAGAAAAAACTCAGAATTTGGGCTTAAAACAAGCAAATAAATCTGCCAAAGGGGTAAGAAACAAATCTAGATATAAACACTTAATTCAAGAAAAATTGTCGTAGCCCATTGGCAGATTTGTTGGCTTGTTTAATGTACATGCATGTACAATATTTCAATTTGTCTTGTATTTATTAGCATTTTGTATTGCCCAACGCTGTCTAGGTTGTTTAACTGTTGTCATTTTCTTATAAAAGCCTTTATAATTTATTAGTTTGGATGATTGCCATTCCCGAGAACCTCTTATATTGGAAGTAAAAGAATCATCTAAGCATTATTTTGTGCTCTTAGACATGTAGCCGTTTGATTGTGGTTCTATTTAATGGCTAGTCTATTCGTTTGGAATGGTCAAACGGCTATTAGATTTTCACTGACAGCCCAAATACAGCCTTGTTTTAGCCTAGACACTTATTCGCTGTCTATTAAAAGTTATGTAGTCGTTGAATAGCCGCTTTTTTGATGACTAATGTATTCTTGGGCCGTGGTTAGACGTCTCTTGGATTTTACGTAAAACGACAAGCGAATCTATTTTTACCAACCCGTTCTCACCAAGATGCGTACAAATGACACGCAGTGTGATTATCGTGCAATAGATACGCCAAATTCCGATTTTGCGTGCATATGATACGCCAGTCCTTCCCATTCACTTATATGGCGAATCGTTTCGTGACGTTTTATTTATTGTTTTCTCATTTGTTTTCTGTTTTTTAAACCATTTTCGCTTGGGTTTAGGGTTAGATTTCACATTTGTTTAAGCAGGTTATTTAATATACAGGTTTCTCTAAGTTTTTATCTATATTTAAGCCATGGTCGCTTGGAGTTGGGGTTAGAGTTGGGGTTTGGGTTAGGATGTCATTTTTATATAACAAAAAGTTGTTCTAACCCTAAACCCAAGCGAAAATGGTTTAAAAAACAGAAAACAAATGAGAAAACAATAAATAAAACGTCACGAAACGATTCGCCATATAAGTGAATGGGAAGGACTGGCGTATCATATGCACGCAAAATCGGAATTTGGCGTATCTATTGCACGATAATCACACTGCGTGTCATTTGTACGCTTTTGGTGAGAATGGGTTGATTTTTACACAAAGGTCAGGGGAGAGCGCGAACGCAGTCCCCCACTATCAGAAATTTTGCAGTCGAGATTCCCACATTTGGGGAATTCGCAAAGGGTCAGCCCAACCGGAGTGCAATGGCTGAGCCTCGCCCTGGGTGAACCACCTTCATGATCATGGTGTCTCCCCTGCCAGGTAAGTATGAGCGACACCCTTTGAGGCCAGACGGCCGCATCTTCCTGTGACCGATCACATCGACGGCGCCCCCGGAGGCCGTCCGACTAACATTTCATTTACTGTGTGTGACCAGGTGGAAAGCGCACGAAGCCACGTCTGAGACCAAACATTCTTCGAGATCTACCCTGTTTTTATTCCGTTTCCAGCCCGGTTGAACCGTGTAGAGTGAAATATGTGAAACAATTTAAATCAAATGGATTTAAATTGCGCATTCAAATATATGGTTTCGTTATTACAAAGTAACTTTACGTGGAATAGAAACAAAGAAATGTACAGAGCAATCAAGAAACAACGAAAGCATAGCAATTTTAGAACGTGGATAAATAAAAACACAGGGCTCAATGACTTACCCGTTGTCGTTGTGAATTAAACAAGTACAGCTATGCTTCCAGGTCTGTCGACGTTGCTGTGGTTTTTCGACAGCTGTAGTATGAAGGGTAGTGAAAAAAGTTTTCAGGTGTTTTTAACATTCCAATCGGTCTCGTTCGCTTTTGTTGCGCCTTCAGCTGTGTCGAGGATGTTTAATTCGTCCTCGTATCACCTCCGCAAACTTGTAAAGAAATTAATTAAATACATTACAAAAACATTTCTTTATCAGCGTGTTCATTTCCACGCAAGCTTTTCGTTAAACCAATAAAGCCAACGAAATCACAGCAATTTTAAAACACACGGATTAGAAAAAACACCGTCATTCACGCACAAAAGAAGCAAATTCTTTTTTTATACTTGACTTATTTATCCCCGAGATGGGGAGCGCACCATTCATGGAAACACTGCAATACCATGTTGATGCATGGAGTGGAAGGAGCAAGCTCCGCTTCCATTTCCGAAGGTCAAAAATCCATTTAACATATAGTCCCCGGATAGGAGACGTATCAGACATTAAACTGATAAGAACAGATACTACACTTGATCTTAGCCAAAAGGCCGAGAAGCGATACCGGAATAGACGCAGCCAAAGGGGGAGCCGGCGAAGGCGCTGGCTTTTGGGGTGGAGGCTAGCGGGCATTTAACTCTATACGTTCTCATTGTATAACCCAGAGGTAGAACGTTGAGCTAGCAAATCAGAAGTTCATGTTTTAATGCAGGATCTGATCCACGCTCATGAGAGAGAGAGAGATAGAGAGAATTTAGAATTTTCAAAAAACCTTTATTACAAATTAAAACATTTTCATAACCTCAAATCAGAAAAAACAAAGAAAAAAATATATATAGTAACGGAAATAACAAAAAATAAGCCAACATAGGAGCAAAGAACAAATCATCTTCAATAACCAGACACAGAGCTCCTCCATAATACCAAATCAATTCAAAAGAAAGAAGATCATTCATTGCTTTAAAGTATCTAAAACCAATAAGGATTCTAGATTTAACTTATTTTAAAAACTGCTAATGTATCATGGCTTCCGGGTCTGTCAACGTTGCTGTGGTTTTTCGACAGCTGTAATATGAAGGGTAGAGTGAAAAAAAATATTTAAGTGTTTTGAACATCCCAATTTGTTCGTTTACTTAGTATTTTCTTAATGTTTTCGAGTTAAAAAATAATTCTTAAATCGAGATACATTTACTTAATAAGCAAAGTGGCTTAGAATTTAAGTCTTGTTTACTGAAATAAATTCTAAAATGTAATAGGTTAAGGCTTAAAACAAGTAAAAATATCTGCCAGTGGGGTAAGAAAAATAAACCTAAATTGAGTTTATTATTGAATTAAGTTGAAACTAGAATTAAGTTTATTTTTCTTACCCCGCTGGCAGATATTTTTTATTTGTTTTAAATATAAACCTGTTGATTTTTATAATTTATTTCAATTATTACAAAGTATGCGATCTGATTTTTTTAATCGCGGTGTTTCTTTTATTCCTCGTTTCTTTTCCGTGCATTTGCTTTATTTATTTATTTTTGCTTGTTGCATTTAAATGCACATTTGATTTGTTGCCACATTATTATGTGTTAATGTATTTTTTAACATGTTTATCAACAAAAAGTGCGTTATTATAATTAATTATATAGCTGTGAAATATATACAAGAATTCCCAGCAAAAACAAAACGTTTTTATAACAATTTTCTATTACAATACATAATATCTTAAGCCACTTTGCTTACCAAGTAAATGTATCTCCATTTAAGCATTGTCAGATATTCACTAGAAAACAAGACAAAAACAGTAAGTAAGATATTAATTTACTTTTTTCTTTCAAACATAAATTTACAGACGGCTGGAAATTTTTAATAAAATAACTAGACATACCTATTCGGGTCTGCTCCCGTTTGCTGTGATGACGGGGGACTTAGTCCAAAGCACATTTTGAGGAATACTTACACATTTTACTTCTTATTTCTTTGAAATTAATTATGCATACACTATGGATTAAAAATGTCCCGACTGCGAACCTGATAAAACCCAGGTAAAAAGCAAATACAAATAAACCATTTTGATTTAGCAAAAGTTTACAAATAAATGCACTCCTTGCACACAACAAGCACGTCTAGTTACCATTCATATTTTGCGTGATTTAAGTTTCGTCGCATACATTTTGGAAGGCACACGATAAAAACAAAATAAGGCTTTTAATGTATGCCGACCTCATTCTCCGTTGAGGGCTTATCAATCATAATAAACGCTGGTAACTCTTCTCATTGAATGGTCTAAATCCAATGCTGGTAAAGAAATCAAATGTGCATTTAAACGCAACAAGCAAACCGTAAAGCAATGGATGCAGGCAAACAAACGAGGAATAGCACATACACCACGATTAGATCATCGGGTCGCATACTTTGGAATTAATAAGAAATAATTATTCAGTCTAAAGAAATAAGAAGTAAAATGTCTAAGTATTTCTCCAAATGTGCACACTCATTACAATAAACGGGAGCAGACACGAATAGTTATGTATGTCTCGTTATTTTATTTAAAATTGATAAGCTGTCTAACATATGATATATTTTGATAATACGAAATGCTAAAAAAATAATATAACACCAATCGACAATATCTGTTATTGTTATTTTTACAAGTAAATTCATGTGTAGGAGAAAACAAAGCAGCTGTCAGTCCATACTATATTGAGTGGCCATCGTAGTGGTGCAACCTGAACGATGTTTTCCCTACTTCCGGTCAAAGCCGCCATTTTGTGAAATAGGCATATAGGTGACGCTGGAGCACGCGGCCATTGTCTCTGTTCAACAAAACAAGTATATATATACACATACGCATATTTTTCCTCAATCAATCACCGAATACAAGGTGCAATTCGATGCCAACTGACCCTTCTCTCTGGTTTCATGTTTGTAAGGAAAATTAAGGGGGAAATTACGATAGCATTTCAGCCAAACATTCATTCGTGCCACGCTGCTTTTCTTTGAACGAAAAAAAACCCTCTGCTCCCCCTACACAATTTCTTCTCCTGTTATTTTATGCTTAAAACAAGCAAATAAATCTGACTACAGGGTAAGAAAAAATTCGTGAACTTTTCCCATAAACACTTAATTCAAGAAAAATTGTCCCACCCCACTGGCCATTTTTTATCCACAATACACATTCGATGTCTGCAGGCACCATTGTCTTTGTTCAACGCAAACAATTCTGTTGCGTTTTTCTTTGAACGAAGTGCTCCGCCTAGATAATTTGACCCATATTCACATGGGTTTGTTTCTCGTTTTTTTTCTTTGAGAACAATCTATATAGCGCCTTCCACAATCGTTTTGGTGTTAGCTTTACGTAAAATAGAAACACAGAAAAGTACTGAGCGATGGAGAGACCACGAACGCGGAACGTATTATGGACCACGGACTGGCAAACAAACTGGCAACCACGCACTAAAGAAGCAAACTCTGATTTTAAACTCACCTTATTTGTCCCCGGAAAGCGCCAGAGTCGATGCACGGAGTGGACGGAACAAGCCTCGCTTCCATAGCCGAAGGTCAAAAATCCATTTAAACGTGTAGTCCCCGGTGTCCACTCGATCTTACCCAAAAAGCCGAGAAGCGATACCGCAATGGCATCCGGAGAAGGCGCTGGCTGTCGGGATGGAGGTTAGCGGGTCAGAGGTCCGGCACTGAAGGTCTGCGTTCATTATTCACCGTGTGCATTTCACTCTATATCCACTTTCTAATGTATAGCACTTGATAAGGATTAACAGTTTAAAAACAGAAATGCAAGACATCAGAAAATACATTTATTTTTTACTTTCATAACATGAGAGGTGTCATACAATAACAAATATGAGCTTTAAAATCACATTCCTAAGTTAAAAATATACATAAAAATAGATATATGGATCATTACACAAATCACTACTCAAAGGACCTATGTTAAATAACTGCTTCAATATTAATTAACAATAACATTTGGCCAAGGCAGTCCTTGTAAATAGACATATAAATAGACAAATAAAATCATGACATATATGCCGTAGAGCCTGAGATAGAGAAAAATAATAAGGAATTCTGCTTTTACTACCATCTCAGAAATATTGCCAGAATTAGAGGTTTTGTCTCAAGACAGGACTTAGAGAAACTTGTTCATGCTTTCATCACCAGCAGGGCCGATTATTGCAATGGTCAATGGATTTAAAAAGTACTGTTTCTTGTTTAAAAACCACTTCATGGCTACAATACATGACAGATATGCTAATCGAATATGAAACCGATTACTCGGATCAATAGGATCAGGTCATTTAGAAAAAAACAAGGGTTCACTCAAAACAAGGTGCCTCAGCATTCAGTTATTATCAGCTTTCAGAAGAGATCAGATGTGCTTCAACAGTAGACACTTTTAAATCTAGATTAAAAACACATCAGTTTAACTTTGCATTTACTGAATGATTTAAAACAGTACGAATAAAACAGTACAAAAGAATAAAACAGTATGAACCTTACCTGTTATAAAGGGAATGAAGCTTACGGTATGGTGCTTACCTGCAGAAATAAATAAAGTACAATAAGAACACACAGAACTTCAATTTTCAAAATTATTTTAACATTAAATGATGATTATTTTACTGGTTTACCTGTTTGTGATTACCACAGGATCCCGTCACCTGGCTGCGGTCTTCATTTGGTGAACGGTTCTTCACTCATAATTGACCTATACAAGAAATAGAGAAGAATAATAAGCAATTCTGCTTTTACATGTAGATGTGTGCCCCAAGAACACAGACACACCGGCTCCAAAAAGTTTAAACAGTACACATTTCTGTTATTTTAATGTGGCAAATGTGTCAGCTTTAAAAGAAGCATACATTACCTTTTAAAGAGGAAATACCTTTTGCATGAAATACCTTTACTCCCAGCATAAGCAAGCAATTTTCAAAATGCTTTTAAAAGTAAATAGTGATTATTTTACTTGTTTACCTGTTTGTGATTACCATGGAATCCTGTCACCATCATTTTTAAGCTTGTAAAGCAAATAATGAAATATTGACTTAGTAGGAAAAAATATTTTGGAAGTATCGTGATAAATGATGAAGAAAATATTTTGCAAAGTGATGGTTAGCACACGGTTGATGGTACCTATTAAATTCCATCATATTTTTTTATTCCTACTATGGAAGTCAATGGTGACTATCTGCTGTGGGTTTACCATCATTCCTCAAAATACCTTCTTTTGTGTTACTCAGAAAAAAACTAATCCTCGTGTTGTTGTAAGCCTGTATGCATGAGTAAATGATGACAGAATTATCATCATAAATTGAAATATCCCTTTAAACTGTATTTCCCCCCCTTAAACCTAAACTTATTTTCTTACAGCAAGTCATTTAGGTAATCAAGAAAATACTTTACCCGTTGTCTTTGTGAGTTAAACAAATACAGCTACGCTTCCAGGTCTGTCGACGTTGCTGTGGTTTTTCGACAGCTGTAGTATGAAGGGTAGCGAATGAATGAATACATTGCAAAAAATCATTTCTTACTTGTTATTTCGAACTGTTTTAACTATACAAATATCTAGAAAGTCTTAAAATAAGATGCATTTTTTGATGAGCAAAATGCCCTAAGAAAATAAACCTAGCCTTTAGGGAGAAAAAACTCAGAATTTGGGCTTAAAACAAGCAAATAAATCTGCCAAAGGGGTAAGAAACAAATCTAGATATAAACACTTAATTCAAGAAAAATTGTCGTAGCCCATTGGCAGATTTGTTGGCTTGTTTAATGTACATGCATGTACAATATTTCAATTTGTCTTGTATTTATTAGCATTTTGTATTGCCCAACGCTGTCTAGGTTGTTTAACTGTTGTCATTTTCTTATAAAAGCCTTTATAATTTATTAGTTTGGATGATTGCCATTCCCGAGAACCTCTTATATTGGAAGTAAAAGAATCATCTAAGCATTATTTTGTGCTCTTAGACATGTAGCCGTTTGATTGTGGTTCTATTTAATGGCTAGTCTATTCGTTTGGAATGGTCAAACGGCTATTAGATTTTCACTGACAGCCCAAATACAGCCTTGTTTTAGCCTAGACACTTATTCGCTGTCTATTAAAAGTTATGTAGTCGTTGAATAGCCGCTTTTTTGATGACTAATGTATTCTTGGGCCGTGGTTAGACGTCTCTTGGATTTTACGTAAAACGACAAGCGAATCTATTTTTACACAAAGGTCAGGGGAGAGCGCGAACGCAGTCCCCCACTATCAAAAATTTTGCAGTCGAGATTCCCACATTTGGGGAATTCGCAAAGGGTCAGCCCAACCGGAGTGCAATGGCTGAGCCTCGCCCTGGGTGAACCACCTTCATGATCATGGTGTCTCCCCTGCCAGGTAAGTATGAGCGACACCCTTTGAGGCCAGACGGCCGCATCTTCCTGTGACCGATCACATCGACGGCGCCCCCGGAGGCCGTCCGACTAACATTTCATTTACTGTGTGTGACCAGGTGGAAAGCGCACGAAGCCACGTCTGAGACCAAACATTCTTCGAGATCTACCCTGTTTTTATTCCGTTTCCAGCCCGGTTGAACCGTGTAGAGTGAAATATGTGAAACAATTTAAATCAAATGGATTTAAATTGCGCATTCAAATATATGGTTTCGTTATTACAAAGTAACTTTACGTGGAATAGAAACAAAGAAATGTACAGAGCAATCAAGAAACAACGAAAGCATAGCAATTTTAGAACGTGGATAAATAAAAACACAGGGCTCAATGACTTACCCGTTGTCGTTGTGAGTTAAACAAGTACAGCTATGCTTCCAGGTCTGTCGACGTTGCTGTGGTTTTTCGACAGCTGTAGTATGAAGGGTAGTGAAAAAAGTTTTCAGGTGTTTTTAACATTCCAATCGGTCTCGTTCGCTTTTGTTGCGCCTTCAGCTGTGTCGAGGATGTTTAATTCGTCCTCGTATCACCTCCGCAAACTTGTAAAGAAATTAATTAAATACATTACAAAAACATTTCTTTATCAGCGTGTTCATTTCCACGCAAGCTTTTCGTTAAACCAATAAAGCCAACGAAATCACAGCAATTTTAAAACACACGGATTAGAAAAAACACCGTCATTCACGCACAAAAGAAGCAAATTCTTTTTTTTATACTTGACTTATTTATCCCCGAGATGGGGAGCGCACCATTCATGGAAACACTGCAATACCATGTTGATGCATGGAGTGGAAGGAGCAAGCTCCGCTTCCATTTCCGAAGGTCAAAAATCCATTTAACATATAGTCCCCGGATAGGAGACGTATCAGACATTAAACTGATAAGAACAGATACTACACTTGATCTTAGCCAAAAGGCCGAGAAGCGATACCGGAATAGACGCAGCCAAAGGGGGAGCCGGCGAAGGCGCTGGCTTTTGGGGTGGAGGCTAGCGGGCACTTAACTCTATACGTTCTCATTGTATAACCCAGAGGTAGAACGTTGAGCTAGCAAATCAGAAGTTCATGTTTTAATGCAGGATCTGATCCACGCTCATGAGAGAGAGAGATAGAGAGAAAACTGCTAATGTATCATGGCTTCCAGGTCTGTCAACGTTGCTGTGGTTTTTCGACAGCTGTAATATGAAGGGTAGAGTGAAAAAAAATATTTAAGTGTTTTGAACATCCCAATTTGTTCGTTTACTTAGTATTTTCTTAATGTTTTCGAGTTAAAAAATAATTCTTAAATCGAGATACATTTACTTAATAAGCAAAGTGGCTTAGAATTTAAGTCTTGTTTACTGAAATAAATTCTAAAATGTAATAGGTTAAGGCTTAAAACAAGTAAAAATATCTGCCAGTGGGGTAAGAAAAATAAACCTAAATTGAGTTTATTATTGAATTAAGTTGAAACTAGAATTAAGTTTATTTTTCTTACCCCGCTGGCAGATATTTTTTATTTGTTTTAAATATAAACCTGTTGATTTTTATAATTTATTTCAATTATTACAAAGTATGCGATCTGATTTTTTTAATCGCGGTGTTTCTTTTATTCCTCGTTTCTTTTCCGTGCATTTGCTTTATTTATTTATTTTTGCTTGTTGCATTTAAATGCACATTTGATTTGTTGCCACATTATTATGTGTTAATGTATTTTTTAACATGTTTATCAACAAAAAGTGCGTTATTATAATTAATTATATAGCTGTGAAATATATACAAGAATTCCCAGCAAAAACAAAACGTTTTTATAACAATTTTCTATTACAATACATAATATCTTAAGCCACTTTGCCTACCAAGTAAATGTATCTCCATTTAAGAATTGTCAGATATTCACTAGAAAACAAGACAAAAACAGTAAGTAAGATATTAATTTACTTTTTTCTTTCAAACATAAATTTACAGACGGCTGGAAATTTTTAATAAAATAACTAGACATACCTATTCGGGTCTGCTCCCGTTTGCTGTGATGACGGGGGACTTAGTCCAAAGCACATTTTGAGGAATACTTACACATTTTACTTCTTATTTCTTTGAAATTAATTACACTATGTATTAAAAATGTCCCGACTGCGAACCTGATAAAACCCAGGTAAAAAGCAAATACAAATAAACCATTTTGATTTAGCAAAAGTTTACAAATAAATGCACTCCTTGCACACAACAAGCACGTCTAGTTACCATTCATATTTTGCGTGATTTAAGTTTCGTCGCATACATTTTGGAAGGCACACGATAAAAACAAAATAAGGCTTTTAATGTATGCCGACCTCATTCTCCGTTGAGGGCTTATCAATCATAATAAACGCTGTTAACTCTTCTCATTGAATGGTCTAAATCCAATGCTGGTAAAGAAATCAAATGTGCATTTAAACGCAACAAGCAAGCCGTAAAGCAATGGATGCAGGCAAACAAACGAGGAATAGCACATACACCACGATTAGATCATCGGGTCGCATACTTTGGAATTAATAAGAAATAATTATTCAGTCTAAAGAAATAAGAAGTAAAATGTCTAAGTATTTCTCCAAATGTGCACACTCATTACAATAAACGGGAGCAGACACGAATAGTTATGTATGTCTCGTTATTTTATTTAAAATTGATAAGCTGTCTAACATATGATATATTTTGATAATACGAAATGCTAAAAAAATAATATAACACCAATCGACAATATCTGTTATTGTTATTTTTACAAGTAAATTCATGTGTAGGAGAAAACAAAGCAGCTGTCAGTCCATACTATATTGAGTGGCCATCGTAGTGGTGCAACCTGAACGATGTTTTCCCTACTTCCGGTCAAAGCCGCCATTTTGTGAAATAGGCATATAGGTGACGCTGGAGCACGCGGCCATTGTCTCTGTTCAACAAAACAAGTGTATATATACACATACGCATATTTTTCCTCAATCAATCACCGAATACAAGGTGCAATTCGATGCCAACTGACCCTTCTCTCTGGTTTCATGTTTGTAAGGAAAATTAAGGGGGAAATTACGATAGCATTTCAGCCAAACATTCATTCGTGCCACGCTGCTTTTCTTTGAACGAAAAAAAACCCTCTGCTCCCCCTACACAATTTCTTCTCCTGTTATTTTATGCTTAAAACAAGCAAATAAATCTGACTACAGGGTTAGAAAAAATTCGTGAACTTTTCCCATAAACACTTAATTCAAGAAAAATTGTCCCACCCCACTGGCCATTTTTTATCCACAATACACATTCGATGTCTGCAGGCACCATTGTCTTTGTTCAACGCAAACAATTCTGTTGCGTTTTTCTTTGAACGAAGTGCTCCGCCTAGATAATTTGACCCATATTCACATGGGTTTGTTTCTCGTTTTTTTTCTTTGAGAACAATCTATATAGCGCCTTCCACAATCGTTTTGGTGTTAGCTTTACGTAAAATAGAAACACAGAAAAGTACTGAGCGATGGAGAGACCACGAACGCGGAACGTATTATGGACCACGGATTGGCAAACAAACTGGCAACCACGCACTAAAGAAGCAAACTCTGATTTTAAACTCACCTTATTTGTCCCCGGAAAGCGCCAGAGTCGATGCACGGAGTGGACGGAACAAGCCTCGCTTCCATAGCCGAAGGTCAAAAATCCATTTAAACGTGTAGTCCCCGGTGTCCACTCGATCTTACCCAAAAAGCCGAGAAGCGATACCGCAATGGCATCCGGAGAAGGTGCTGGCTGTCGGGATGGAGGTTAGCGGGTCAGAGGTCCGGCACTGAAGGTCTGCGTTCATTATTCACCGTGTGCATTTCACTCTATATCCACTTTCTAATGTATAGCACTTGATAAGGATTAACAGTTTAAAAACAGAAATGCAAGACATCAGAAAATACATTTATTTTTTACTTTCATAACATGAGAGGTGTCATACAATAACAAATATGAGCTTTAAAATCACATTCCTAAGTTAAAAATATACATAAAAATAGATATATGGATCATTACACAAATCACTACTCAAAGGAAATATGTTAAATAACTGCTTCAATATTAATTAACAATAACATTTGGCCAAGGCAGTCCTTGTAAATAGACATATAAATAGACAAATAAAATCATGACATATATGCCATAGAGCCTGAGATAGAGAAAAATAATAAGGAATTCTGCTTTTACTACCATCTCAGAAATATTGCCAGAATTAGAGGTTTTGTCTCAAGACAGGACTTAGAGAAACTTGTTCATGCTTTCATCACCAGCAGGGCCGATTATTGCAATGGTCAATGGATTTAAAAAGTACTGTTTCTTGTTTAAAAACCACTTCATGGCTACAATACATGACAGATATGCTAATCGAATATGAAACCGATTACTCGGATCAATAGGATCAGGTCATTTAGAAAAAACAAGGGTTCACTCAAAACAAGGTGCATCAGCATTCAGTTATTATCAGCTTTCAGAAGAGATCAGATGTGCTTCAACAGTAGACACTTTTAAATCTAGATTAAAAACACATCAGTTTAACTTTGCATTTACTGAATGATTTAAAACAGTACGAATAAAACAGTACAAAAGAATAAAACAGTATGAACCTTACCTGTTATAAAGGGAATGAAGCTTACGGTATGGTGCTTACCTGCAGAAATAAATAAAGTACAATAAGAACACACAGAACTTCAATTTTCAAAATTATTTTAACATTAAATGATGATTATTTTACTGGTTTACCTGTTTGTGATTACCACAGGATCCCGTCACCTGGCTGCGGTCTTCATTTGGTGAACGGTTCTTCACTCATAATTGACCTATACAAGAAATAGAGAAGAATAATAAGCAATTCTGCTTTTACATGTAGATGTGTGCCCCAAGAACACAGACACACCGGCTCCAAAAAGTTTAAACAGTACACATTTCTGTTATTTTAATGTGGCAAATGTGTCAGCTTTAAAAGAAGCATACATTACCTTTTAAAGAGGAAATACCTTTTGCATGAAATACCTTTACTCCCAGCATAAGCAAGCAATTTTCAAAATGCTTTTAAAAGTAAATAGTGATTATTTTACTTGTTTACCTGTTTGTGATTACCATGGAATCCTGTCACCATCATTTTTAAGCTTGTAAAGCAAATAATGAAATATTGACTTAGTAGGAAAAAATATTTTGGAAGTATCGTGATAAATGATGAAGAAAATATTTTGCAAAGTGATGGTTAGCACACGGTTGATGGTACCTATTAAATTCCATCATATTTTTTTATTCCTACTATGGAAGTCAATGGTGACTATCTGCTGTGGGTTTACCATCATTCCTCAAAATACCTTCTTTTGTGTTACTCAGAAAAAAACTAATCCTCGTGTTGTTGTAAGCCTGTATGCATGAGTAAATGATGACAGAATTTTCATCATAAATTGAAATATCCCTTTAAACTGTATTTCCCCCCCTTAAACCTAAACTTATTTTCTTACAGCAAGTCATTTAGGTAATCAAGAAAATACTTTACCCGTTGTCTTTGTGAGTTAAACAAATACAGCTACGCTTCCAGGTCTGTCGACGTTGCTGTGGTTTTTCGACAGCTGTAGTATGAAGGGTAGCGAATGAATGAATACATTGCAAAAAATCATTTCTTACTTGTTATTTCGAACTGTTTTAACTATACAAATATCTAGAAAGTCTTAAAATAAGATGCATTTTTTGATGAGCAAAATGCCCTAAGAAAATAAACCTAGCCTTTAGGGAGAAAAAACTCAGAATTTGGGCTTAAAACAAGCAAATAAATCTGCCAAAGGGGTAAGAAACAAATCTAGATATAAACACTTAATTCAAGAAAAATTGTCGTAGCCCATTGGCAGATTTGTTGGCTTGTTTAATGTACATGCATGTACAATATTTCAATTTGTCTTGTATTTATTAGCATTTTGTATTGCCCAACGCTGTCTAGGTTGTTTAACTGTTGTCATTTTCTTATAAAAGCCTTTATAATTTATTAGTTTGGATGATTGCCATTCCCGAGAACCTCTTATATTGGAAGTAAAAGAATCATCTAAGCATTATTTTGTGCTCTTAGACATGTAGCCGTTTGATTGTGGTTCTATTTAATGGCTAGTCTATTCGTTTGGAATGGTCAAACGGCTATTAGATTTTCACTGACAGCCCAAATACAGCCTTGTTTTAGCCTAGACACTTATTCGCTGTCTATTAAAAGTTATGTAGTCGTTGAATAGCCGCTTTTTTGATGACTAATGTATTCTTGGGCCGTGGTTAGACGTCTCTTGGATTTTACGTAAAACGACAAGCGAATCTATTTTTAACACAAAGGTCAGGGGAGAGCGCGAACGCAGTCCCCCACTATCAGAAATTTTGCAGTCGAGATTCCCACATTTGGGGAATTCGCAAAGGGTCAGCCCAACCGGAGTGCAATGGCTGAGCCTCGCCCTGGGTGAACCACCTTCATGATCATGGTGTCTCCCCTGCCAGGTAAGTATGAGCGACACCCTTTGAGGCCAGACGGCCGCATCTTCCTGTGACCGATCACATCGACGGCGCCCCCGGAGGCCGTCCGACTAACATTTCATTTACTGTGTGTGACCAGGTGGAAAGCGCACGAAGCCACGTCTGAGACCAAACATTCTTCGAGATCTACCCTGTTTTTATTCCGTTTCCAGCCCGGTTGAACCGTGTAGAGTGAAATATGTGAAACAATTTAAATCAAATGGATTTAAATTGCGCATTCAAATATATGGTTTCGTTATTACAAAGTAACTTTACGTGGAATAGAAACAAAGAAATGTACAGAGCAATCAAGAAACAACGAAAGCATAGCAATTTTAGAACGTGGATAAATAAAAACACAGGGCTCAATGACTTACCCGTTGTCGTTGTGAATTAAACAAGTACAGCTATGCTTCCAGGTCTGTCGACGTTGCTGTGGTTTTTCGACAGCTGTAGTATGAAGGGTAGTGAAAAAAGTTTTCAGGTGTTTTTAACATTCCAATCGGTCTCGTTCGCTTTTGTTGCGCCTTCAGCTGTGTCGAGGATGTTTAATTCGTCCTCGTATCACCTCCGCAAACTTGTAAAGAAATTAATTAAATACATTACAAAAACATTTCTTTATCAGCGTGTTCATTTCCACGCAAGCTTTTCGTTAAACCAATAAAGCCAACGAAATCACAGCAATTTTAAAACACACGGATTAGAAAAAACACCGTCATTCACGCACAAAAGAAGCAAATTCTTTTTTTATACTTGACTTATTTATCCCCGAGATGGGGAGCGCACCATTCATGGAAACACTGCAATACCATGTTGATGCATGGAGTGGAAGGAGCAAGCTCCGCTTCCATTTCCGAAGGTCAAAAATCCATTTAACATATAGTCCCCGGATAGGAGACGTATCAGACATTAAACTGATAAGAACAGATACTACACTTGATCTTAGCCAAAAGGCCGAGAAGCGATACCGGAATAGACGCAGCCAAAGGGGGAGCCGGCGAAGGCGCTGGCTTTTGGGGTGGAGGCTAGCGGGCATTTAACTCTATACGTTCTCATTGTATAACCCAGAGGTAGAACGTTGAGCTAGCAAATCAGAAGTTCATGTTTTAATGCAGGATCTGATCCACGCTCATGAGAGAGAGAGAGATAGAGAGAATTTAGAATTTTCAAAAAACCTTTATTACAAATTAAAACATTTTCATAACCTCAAATCAGAAAAAACAAAGAAAAAAATATATATAGTAACGGAAATAACAAAAAAAATAAGCCAACAAAGGAGCAAAGAACAAATCATCTTCAATAACCAGACACAGAGCTCCTCCATAATACCAAATCAATTCAAAAGAAAGAAGATCATTCATTGCTTTAAAGTATCTAAAACCAATAAGGATTCTAGATTTAACTTATTTTAAAAACTGCTAATGTATCATGGCTTCCGGGTCTGTCAACGTTGCTGTGGTTTTTCGACAGCTGTAATATGAAGGGTAGAGTGAAAAAAAAATTTAAGTGTTTTGAACATCCCAATTTGTTCGTTTACTTAGTATTTTCTTAATGTTTTCGAGTTAAAAAATAATTCTTAAATCGAGATACATTTACTTAATAAGCAAAGTGGCTTAGAATTTAAGTCTTGTTTACTGAAATAAATTCTAAAATGTTATAGGTTAAGGCTTAAAACAAGTAAAAATATCTGCCAGTGGGGTAAGAAAAATAAACCTAAATTGAGTTTATTATTGAATTAAGTTGAAACTAGAATTAAGTTTATTTTTCTTACCCCGCTGGCAGATATTTTTTATTTGTTTTAAATATAAACCTGTTGATTTTTATAATTTATTTCAATTATTACAAAGTATGCGATCTGATTTTTTTAATCGCGGTGTTTCTTTTATTCCTCGTTTCTTTTCCGTGCATTTGCTTTATTTATTTATTTTTGCTTGTTGCATTTAAATGCACATTTGATTTGTTGCCACATTATTATGTGTTAATGTATTTTTTAACATGTTTATCAACAAAAAGTGCGTTATTATAATTAATTATATAGCTGTGAAATATATACAAGAATTCCCAGCAAAAACAAAACGTTTTTATAACAATTTTCTATTACAATACATAATATCTTAAGCCACTTTGCTTACCAAGTAAATGTATCTCCATTTAAGCATTGTCAGATATTCACTAGAAAACAAGACAAAAACAGTAAGTAAGATATTAATTTACTTTTTTTCTTTCAAACATAAATTTACAGACGGCTGGAAATTTTTAATAAAATAACTAGACATACCTATTCGGGTCTGCTCCCGTTTGCTGTGATGACGGGGGACTTAGTCCAAAGCACATTTTGAGGAATACTTACACATTTTACTTCTTATTTCTTTGAAATTAATTATGCATACACTATGTATTAAAAATGTCCCGACTGCGAACCTGATAAAACCCAGGTAAAAAGCAAATACAAATAAACCATTTTGATTTAGCAAAAGTTTACAAATAAATGCACTCCTTGCACACAACAAGCACGTCTAGTTACCATTCATATTTTGCGTGATTTAAGTTTCGTCGCATACATTTTGGAAGGCACACGATAAAAACAAAATAAGGCTTTTAATGTATGCCGACCTCATTCTCCGTTGAGGGCTTATCAATCATAATAAACGCTGTTAACTCTTCTCATTGAATGGTCTAAATCCAATGCTGGTAAAGAAATCAAATGTGCATTTAAACGCAACAAGCAAGCCGTAAAGCAATGGATGCAGGCAAACAAACGAGGAATAGCACATACACCACGATTAGATCATCGGGTCGCATACTTTGGAATTAATAAGAAATAATTATTCAGTCTAAAGAAATAAGAAGTAAAATGTCTAAGTATTTCTCCAAATGTGCACACTCATTACAATAAACGGGAGCAGACACGAATAGTTATGTATGTCTCGTTATTTTATTTAAAATTGATAAGCTGTCTAACATATGATATATTTTGATAATACGAAATGCTAAAAAAATAATATAACACCAATCGACAATATCTGTTATTGTTATTTTTACAAGTAAATTCATGTGTAGGAGAAAACAAAGCAGCTGTCAGTCCATACTATATTGAGTGGCCATCGTAGTGGTGCAACCTGAACGATGTTTTCCCTACTTCCGGTCAAAGCCGCCATTTTGTGAAATAGGCATATAGGTGACGCTGGAGCACGCGGCCATTGTCTCTGTTCAACAAAACAAGTATATATATACACATACGCATATTTTTCCTCAATCAATCACCGAATACAAGGTGCAATTCGATGCCAACTGACCCTTCTCTCTGGTTTCATGTTTGTAAGGAAAATTAAGGGGGAAATTACGATAGCATTTCAGCCAAACATTCATTCGTGCCACGCTGCTTTTCTTTGAACGAAAAAAAACCCTCTGCTCCCCCTACACAATTTCTTCTCCTGTTATTTTATGCTTAAAACAAGCAAATAAATCTGACTACAGGGTAAGAAAAAATTCGTGAACTTTTCCCATAAACACTTAATTCAAGAAAAATTGTCCCACCCCACTGGCCATTTTTTATCCACAATACACATTCGATGTCTGCAGGCACCATTGTCTTTGTTCAACGCAAACAATTCTGTTGCGTTTTTCTTTGAACGAAGTGCTCCGCCTAGATAATTTGACCCATATTCACATGGGTTTGTTTCTCGTTTTTTTTCTTTGAGAACAATCTATATAGCGCCTTCCACAATCGTTTTGGTGTTAGCTTTACGTAAAATAGAAACACAGAAAAGTACTGAGCGATGGAGAGACCACGAACGCGGAACGTATTATGGACCACGGACTGGCAAACAAACTGGCAACCACGCACTAAAGAAGCAAACTCTGATTTTAAACTCACCTTATTTGTCCCCGGAAAGCGCCAGAGTCGATGCACGGAGTGGACGGAACAAGCCTCGCTTCCATAGCCGAAGGTCAAAAATCCATTTAAACGTGTAGTCCCCGGTGTCCACTCGATCTTACCCAAAAAGCCGAGAAGCGATACCGCAATGGCATCCGGAGAAGGCGCTGGCTGTCGGGATGGAGGTTAGCGGGTCAGAGGTCCGGCACTGAAGGTCTGCGTTCATTATTCACCGTGTGCATTTCACTCTATATCCACTTTCTAATGTATAGCACTTGATAAGGATTAACAGTTTAAAAACAGAAATGCAAGACATCAGAAAATACATTTATTTTTTACTTTCATAACATGAGAGGTGTCATACAATAACAAATATGAGCTTTAAAATCACATTCCTAAGTTAAAAATATACATAAAAATAGATATATGGATCATTACACAAATCACTACTCAAAGGACCTATGTTAAATAACTGCTTCAATATTAATTAACAATAACATTTGGCCAAGGCAGTCCTTGTAAATAGACATATAAATAGACAAATAAAATCATGACATATATGCCGTAGAGCCTGAGATAGAGAAAAATAATAAGGAATTCTGCTTTTACTACCATCTCAGAAATATTGCCAGAATTAGAGGTTTTGTCTCAAGACAGGACTTAGAGAAACTTGTTCATGCTTTCATCACCAGCAGGGCCGATTATTGCAATGGTCAATGGATTTAAAAAGTACTGTTTCTTGTTTAAAAACCACTTCATGGCTACAATACATGACAGATATGCTAATCGAATATGAAACCGATTACTCGGATCAATAGGATCAGGTCATTTAGAAAAAAACAAGGGTTCACTCAAAACAAGGTGCCTCAGCATTCAGTTATTATCAGCTTTCAGAAGAGATCAGATGTGCTTCAACAGTAGACACTTTTAAATCTAGATTAAAAACACATCAGTTTAACTTTGCATTTACTGAATGATTTAAAACAGTACGAATAAAACAGTACAAAAGAATAAAACAGTATGAACCTTACCTGTTATAAAGGGAATGAAGCTTACGGTATGGTGCTTACCTGCAGAAATAAATAAAGTACAATAAGAACACACAGAACTTCAATTTTCAAAATTATTTTAACATTAAATGATGATTATTTTACTGGTTTACCTGTTTGTGATTACCACAGGATCCCGTCACCTGGCTGCGGTCTTCATTTGGTGAACGGTTCTTCACTCATAATTGACCTATACAAGAAATAGAGAAGAATAATAAGCAATTCTGCTTTTACATGTAGATGTGTGCCCCAAGAACACAGACACACCGGCTCCAAAAAGTTTAAACAGTACACATTTCTGTTATTTTAATGTGGCAAATGTGTCAGCTTTAAAAGAAGCATACATTACCTTTTAAAGAGGAAATACCTTTTGCATGAAATACCTTTACTCCCAGCATAAGCAAGCAATTTTCAAAATGCTTTTAAAAGTAAATAGTGATTATTTTACTTGTTTACCTGTTTGTGATTACCATGGAATCCTGTCACCATCATTTTTAAGCTTGTAAAGCAAATAATGAAATATTGACTTAGTAGGAAAAAATATTTTGGAAGTATCGTGATAAATGATGAAGAAAATATTTTGCAAAGTGATGGTTAGCACACGGTTGATGGTACCTATTAAATTCCATCATATTTTTTTATTCCTACTATGGAAGTCAATGGTGACTATCTGCTGTGGGTTTACCATCATTCCTCAAAATACCTTCTTTTGTGTTACTCAGAAAAAAACTAATCCTCGTGTTGTTGTAAGCCTGTATGCATGAGTAAATGATGACAGAATTATCATCATAAATTGAAATATCCCTTTAAACTGTATTTCCCCCCCTTAAACCTAAACTTATTTTCTTACAGCAAGTCATTTAGGTAATCAAGAAAATACTTTACCCGTTGTCTTTGTGAGTTAAACAAATACAGCTACGCTTCCAGATCTGTCGACGTTGCTGTGGTTTTTCGACAGCTGTAGTATGAAGGGTAGCGAATGAATGAATACATTGCAAAAAATCATTTCTTACTTGTTATTTCGAACTGTTTTAACTATACAAATATCTAGAAAGTCTTAAAATAAGATGCATTTTTTGATGAGCAAAATGCCCTAAGAAAATAAACCTAGCCTTTAGGGAGAAAAAACTCAGAATTTGGGCTTAAAACAAGCAAATAAATCTGCCAAAGGGGTAAGAAACAAATCTAGATATAAACACTTAATTCAAGAAAAATTGTCGTAGCCCATTGGCAGATTTGTTGGCTTGTTTAATGTACATGCATGTACAATATTTCAATTTGTCTTGTATTTATTAGCATTTTGTATTGCCCAACGCTGTCTAGGTTGTTTAACTGTTGTCATTTTCTTATAAAAGCCTTTATAATTTATTAGTTTGGATGATTGCCATTCCCGAGAACCTCTTATATTGGAAGTAAAAGAATCATCTAAGCATTATTTTGTGCTCTTAGACATGTAGCCGTTTGATTGTGGTTCTATTTAATGGCTAGTCTATTCGTTTGGAATGGTCAAACGGCTATTAGATTTTCACTGACAGCCCAAATACAGCCTTGTTTTAGCCTAGACACTTATTCGCTGTCTATTAAAAGTTATGTAGTCGTTGAATAGCCGCTTTTTTGATGACTAATGTATTCTTGGGCCGTGGTTAGACGTCTCTTGGATTTTACGTAAAACGACAAGCGAATCTATTTTTACACAAAGGTCAGGGGAGAGCGCGAACGCAGTCCCCCACTATCAGAAATTTTGCAGTCGAGATTCCCACATTTGGGGAATTCGCAAAGGGTCAGCCCAACCGGAGTGCAATGGCTGAGCCTCGCCCTGGGTGAACCACCTTCATGATCATGGTGTCTCCCCTGCCAGGTAAGTATGAGCGACACCCTTTGAGGCCAGACGGCCGCATCTTCCTGTGACCGATCACATCGACGGCGCCCCCGGAGGCCGTCCGACTAACATTTCATTTACTGTGTGTGACCAGGTGGAAAGCGCACGAAGCCACGTCTGAGACCAAACATTCTTCGAGATCTACCCTGTTTTTATTCCGTTTCCAGCCCGGTTGAACCGTGTAGAGTGAAATATGTGAAACAATTTAAATCAAATGGATTTAAATTGCGCATTCAAATATATGGTTTCGTTATTACAAAGTAACTTTACGTGGAATAGAAACAAAGAAATGTACAGAGCAATCAAGAAACAACGAAAGCATAGCAATTTTAGAACGTGGATAAATAAAAACACAGGGCTCAATGACTTACCCGTTGTCGTTGTGAATTAAACAAGTACAGCTATGCTTCCAGGTCTGTCGACGTTGCTGTGGTTTTTCGACAGCTGTAGTATGAAGGGTAGTGAAAAAAGTTTTCAGGTGTTTTTAACATTCCAATCGGTCTCGTTCGCTTTTGTTGCGCCTTCAGCTGTGTCGAGGATGTTTAATTCGTCCTCGTATCACCTCCGCAAACTTGTAAAGAAATTAATTAAATACATTACAAAAACATTTCTTTATCAGCGTGTTCATTTCCACGCAAGCTTTTCGTTAAACCAATAAAGCCAACGAAATCACAGCAATTTTAAAACACACGGATTAGAAAAAACACCGTCATTCACGCACAAAAGAAGCAAATTCTTTTTTTATACTTGACTTATTTATCCCCGAGATGGGGAGCGCACCATTCATGGAAACACTGCAATACCATGTTGATGCATGGAGTGGAAGGAGCAAGCTCCGCTTCCATTTCCGAAGGTCAAAAATCCATTTAACATATAGTCCCCGGATAGGAGACGTATCAGACATTAAACTGATAAGAACAGATACTACACTTGATCTTAGCCAAAAGGCCGCGAAGCGATACCGGAATAGACGCAGCCAAAGGGGGAGCCGGCGAAGGCGCTGGCTTTTGGGGTGGAGGCTAGCGGGCATTTAACTCTATACGTTCTCATTGTATAACCCAGAGGTAGAACGTTGAGCTAGCAAATCAGAAGTTCATGTTTTAATGCAGGATCTGATCCACGCTCATGAGAGAGAGAGAGATAGAGAGAATTTAGAATTTTCAAAAAACCTTTATTACAAATTAAAACATTTTCATAACCTCAAATCAGAAAAAACAAAGAAAAAAATATATATAGTAACGGAAATAACAAAAAAATAAGCCAACATAGGAGCAAAGAACAAATCATCTTCAATAACCAGACACAGAGCTCCTCCATAATACCAAATCAATTCAAAAGAAAGAAGATCATTCATTGCTTTAAAGTATCTAAAACCAATAAGGATTCTAGATTTAACTTATTTTAAAAACTGCTAATGTATCATGGCTTCCGGGTCTGTCAACGTTGCTGTGGTTTTTCGACAGCTGTAATATGAAGGGTAGAGTGAAAAAAAATATTTAAGTGTTTTGAACATCCCAATTTGTTCGTTTACTTAGTATTTTCTTAATGTTTTCGAGTTAAAAAATAATTCTTAAATCGAGATACATTTACTTAATAAGCAAAGTGGCTTAGAATTTAAGTCTTGTTTACTGAAATAAATTCTAAAATGTAATAGGTTAAGGCTTAAAACAAGTAAAAATATCTGCCAGTGGGGTAAGAAAAATAAACCTAAATTGAGTTTATTATTGAATTAAGTTGAAACTAGAATTAAGTTTATTTTTCTTACCCCGCTGGCAGATATTTTTTATTTGTTTTAAATATAAACCTGTTGATTTTTATAATTTATTTCAATTATTACAAAGTATGCGATCTGATTTTTTTAATCGCGGTGTTTCTTTTATTCCTCGTTTCTTTTCCGTGCATTTGCTTTATTTATTTATTTTTGCTTGTTGCATTTAAATGCACATTTGATTTGTTGCCACATTATTATGTGTTAATGTATTTTTTAACATGTTTATCAACAAAAAGTGCGTTATTATAATTAATTATATAGCTGTGAAATATATACAAGAATTCCCAGCAAAAACAAAACGTTTTTATAACAATTTTCTATTACAATACATAATATCTTAAGCCACTTTGCTTACCAAGTAAATGTATCTCCATTTAAGCATTGTCAGATATTCACTAGAAAACAAGACAAAAACAGTAAGTAAGATATTAATTTACTTTTTTCTTTCAAACATAAATTTACAGACGGCTGGAAATTTTTAATAAAATAACTAGACATACCTATACGGGTCTGCTCCCGTTTGCTGTGATGACGGGGGACTTAGTCCAAAGCACATTTTGAGGAATACTTACACATTTTACTTCTTATTTCTTTGAAATTAATTATGCATACACTATGGATTAAAAATGTCCCGACTGCGAACCTGATAAAACCCAGGTAAAAAGCAAATACAAATAAACCATTTTGATTTAGCAAAAGTTTACAAATAAATGCACTCCTTGCACACAACAAGCACGTCTAGTTACCATTCATATTTTGCGTGATTTAAGTTTCGTCGCATACATTTTGGAAGGCACACGATAAAAACAAAATAAGGCTTTTAATGTATGCCGACCTCATTCTCCGTTGAGGGCTTATCAATCATAATAAACGCTGGTAACTCTTCTCATTGAATGGTCTAAATCCAATGCTGGTAAAGAAATCAAATGTGCATTTAAACGCAACAAGCAAACCGTAAAGCAATGGATGCAGGCAAACAAACGAGGAATAGCACATACACCACGATTAGATCATCGGGTCGCATACTTTGGAATTAATAAGAAATAATTATTCAGTCTAAAGAAATAAGAAGTAAAATGTCTAAGTATTTCTCCAAATGTGCACACTCATTACAATAAACGGGAGCAGACACGAATAGTTATGTATGTCTCGTTATTTTATTTAAAATTGATAAGCTGTCTAACATATGATATATTTTGATAATACGAAATGCTAAAAAAATAATATAACACCAATCGACAATATCTGTTATTGTTATTTTTACAAGTAAATTCATGTGTAGGAGAAAACAAAGCAGCTGTCAGTCCATACTATATTGAGTGGCCATCGTAGTGGTGCAACCTGAACGATGTTTTCCCTACTTCCGGTCAAAGCCGCCATTTTGTGAAATAGGCATATAGGTGACGCTGGAGCACGCGGCCATTGTCTCTGTTCAACAAAACAAGTATATATATACACATACGCATATTTTTCCTCAATCAATCACCGAATACAAGGTGCAATTCGATGCCAACTGACCCTTCTCTCTGGTTTCATGTTTGTAAGGAAAATTAAGGGGGAAATTACGATAGCATTTCAGCCAAACATTCATTCGTGCCACGCTGCTTTTCTTTGAACGAAAAAAAACCCTCTGCTCCCCCTACACAATTTCTTCTCCTGTTATTTTATGCTTAAAACAAGCAAATAAATCTGACTACAGGGTAAGAAAAAATTCGTGAACTTTTCCCATAAACACTTAATTCAAGAAAAATTGTCCCACCCCACTGGCCATTTTTTATCCACAATACACATTCGATGTCTGCAGGCACCATTGTCTTTGTTCAACGCAAACAATTCTGTTGCGTTTTTCTTTGAACGAAGTGCTCCGCCTAGATAATTTGACCCATATTCACATGGGTTTGTTTCTCGTTTTTTTTCTTTGAGAACAATCTATATAGCGCCTTCCACAATCGTTTTGGTGTTAGCTTTACGTAAAATAGAAACACAGAAAAGTACTGAGCGATGGAGAGACCACGAACGCGGAACGTATTATGGACCACGGACTGGCAAACAAACTGGCAACCACGCACTAAAGAAGCAAACTCTGATTTTAAACTCACCTTATTTGTCCCCGGAAAGCGCCAGAGTCGATGCACGGAGTGGACGGAACAAGCCTCGCTTCCATAGCCGAAGGTCAAAAATCCATTTAAACGTGTAGTCCCCGGTGTCCACTCGATCTTACCCAAAAAGCCGAGAAGCGATACCGCAATGGCATCCGGAGAAGGCGCTGGCTGTCGGGATGGAGGTTAGCGGGTCAGAGGTCCGGCACTGAAGGTCTGCGTTCATTATTCACCGTGTGCATTTCACTCTATATCCACTTTCTAATGTATAGCACTTGATAAGGATTAACAGTTTAAAAACAGAAATGCAAGACATCAGAAAATACATTTATTTTTTACTTTCATAACATGAGAGGTGTCATACAATAACAAATATGAGCTTTAAAATCACATTCCTAAGTTAAAAATATACATAAAAATAGATATATGGATCATTACACAAATCACTACTCAAAGGACCTATGTTAAATAACTGCTTCAATATTAATTAACAATAACATTTGGCCAAGGCAGTCCTTGTAAATAGACATATAAATAGACAAATAAAATCATGACATATATGCCGTAGAGCCTGAGATAGAGAAAAATAATAAGGAATTCTGCTTTTACTACCATCTCAGAAATATTGCCAGAATTAGAGGTTTTGTCTCAAGACAGGACTTAGAGAAACTTGTTCATGCTTTCATCACCAGCAGGGCCGATTATTGCAATGGTCAATGGATTTAAAAAGTACTGTTTCTTGTTTAAAAACCACTTCATGGCTACAATACATGACAGATATGCTAATCGAATATGAAACCGATTACTCGGATCAATAGGATCAGGTCATTTAGAAAAAAACAAGGGTTCACTCAAAACAAGGTGCCTCAGCATTCAGTTATTATCAGCTTTCAGAAGAGATCAGATGTGCTTCAACAGTAGACACTTTTAAATCTAGATTAAAAACACATCAGTTTAACTTTGCATTTACTGAATGATTTAAAACAGTACGAATAAAACAGTACAAAAGAATAAAACAGTATGAACCTTACCTGTTATAAAGGGAATGAAGCTTACGGTATGGTGCTTACCTGCAGAAATAAATAAAGTACAATAAGAACACACAGAACTTCAATTTTCAAAATTATTTTAACATTAAATGATGATTATTTTACTGGTTTACCTGTTTGTGATTACCACAGGATCCCGTCACCTGGCTGCGGTCTTCATTTGGTGAACGGTTCTTCACTCATAATTGACCTATACAAGAAATAGAGAAGAATAATAAGCAATTCTGCTTTTACATGTAGATGTGTGCCCCAAGAACACAGACACACCGGCTCCAAAAAGTTTAAACAGTACACATTTCTGTTATTTTAATGTGGCAAATGTGTCAGCTTTAAAAGAAGCATACATTACCTTTTAAAGAGGAAATACCTTTTGCATGAAATACCTTTACTCCCAGCATAAGCAAGCAATTTTCAAAATGCTTTTAAAAGTAAATAGTGATTATTTTACTTGTTTACCTGTTTGTGATTACCATGGAATCCTGTCACCATCATTTTTAAGCTTGTAAAGCAAATAATGAAATATTGACTTAGTAGGAAAAAATATTTTGGAAGTATCGTGATAAATGATGAAGAAAATATTTTGCAAAGTGATGGTTAGCACACGGTTGATGGTACCTATTAAATTCCATCATATTTTTTTATTCCTACTATGGAAGTCAATGGTGACTATCTGCTGTGGGTTTACCATCATTCCTCAAAATACCTTCTTTTGTGTTACTCAGAAAAAAACTAATCCTCGTGTTGTTGTAAGCCTGTATGCATGAGTAAATGATGACAGAATTATCATCATAAATTGAAATATCCCTTTAAACTGTATTTCCCCCCCTTAAACCTAAACTTATTTTCTTACAGCAAGTCATTTAGGTAATCAAGAAAATACTTTACCCGTTGTCTTTGTGAGTTAAACAAATACAGCTACGCTTCCAGGTCTGTCGACGTTGCTGTGGTTTTTCGACAGCTGTAGTATGAAGGGTAGCGAATGAATGAATACATTGCAAAAAATCATTTCTTACTTGTTATTTCGAACTGTTTTAACTATACAAATATCTAGAAAGTCTTAAAATAAGATGCATTTTTTGATGAGCAAAATGCCCTAAGAAAATAAACCTAGCCTTTAGGGAGAAAAAACTCAGAATTTGGGCTTAAAACAAGCAAATAAATCTGCCAAAGGGGTAAGAAACAAATCTAGATATAAACACTTAATTCAAGAAAAATTGTCGTAGCCCATTGGCAGATTTGTTGGCTTGTTTAATGTACATGCATGTACAATATTTCAATTTGTCTTGTATTTATTAGCATTTTGTATTGCCCAACGCTGTCTAGGTTGTTTAACTGTTGTCATTTTCTTATAAAAGCCTTTATAATTTATTAGTTTGGATGATTGCCATTCCCGAGAACCTCTTATATTGGAAGTAAAAGAATCATCTAAGCATTATTTTGTGCTCTTAGACATGTAGCCGTTTGATTGTGGTTCTATTTAATGGCTAGTCTATTCGTTTGGAATGGTCAAACGGCTATTAGATTTTCACTGACAGCCCAAATACAGCCTTGTTTTAGCCTAGACACTTATTCGCTGTCTATTAAAAGTTATGTAGTCGTTGAATAGCCGCTTTTTTGATGACTAATGTATTCTTGGGCCGTGGTTAGACGTCTCTTGGATTTTACGTAAAACGACAAGCGAATCTATTTTTAACACAAAGGTCAGGGGAGAGCGCGAACGCAGTCCCCCACTATCAGAAATTTTGCAGTCGAGATTCCCACATTTGGGGAATTCGCAAAGGGTCAGCCCAACCGGAGTGCAATGGCTGAGCCTCGCCCTGGGTGAACCACCTTCATGATCATGGTGTCTCCCCTGCCAGGTAAGTATGAGCGACACCCTTTGAGGCCAGACGGCCGCATCTTCCTGTGACCGATCACATCGACGGCGCCCCCGGAGGCCGTCCGACTAACATTTCATTTACTGTGTGTGACCAGGTGGAAAGCGCACGAAGCCACGTCTGAGACCAAACATTCTTCGAGATCTACCCTGTTTTTATTCCGTTTCCAGCCCGGTTGAACCGTGTAGAGTGAAATATGTGAAACAATTTAAATCAAATGGATTTAAATTGCGCATTCAAATATATGGTTTCGTTATTACAAAGTAACTTTACGTGGAATAGAAACAAAGAAATGTACAGAGCAATCAAGAAACAACGAAAGCATAGCAATTTTAGAACGTGGATAAATAAAAACACAGGGCTCAATGACTTACCCGTTGTCGTTGTGAGTTAAACAAGTACAGCTATGCTTCCAGGTCTGTCGACGTTGCTGTGGTTTTTCGACAGCTGTAGTATGAAGGGTAGTGAAAAAAGTTTTCAGGTGTTTTTAACATTCCAATCGGTCTCGTTCGCTTTTGTTGCGCCTTCAGCTGTGTCGAGGATGTTTAATTCGTCCTCGTATCACCTCCGCAAACTTGTAAAGAAATTAATTAAATACATTACAAAAACATTTCTTTATCAGCGTGTTCATTTCCACGCAAGCTTTTCGTTAAACCAATAAAGCCAACGAAATCACAGCAATTTTAAAACACACGGATTAGAAAAAACACCGTCATTCACGCACAAAAGAAGCAAATTCTTTTTTTTATACTTGACTTATTTATCCCCGAGATGGGGAGCGCACCATTCATGGAAACACTGCAATACCATGTTGATGCATGGAGTGGAAGGAGCAAGCTCCGCTTCCATTTCCGAAGGTCAAAAATCCATTTAACATATAGTCCCCGGATAGGAGACGTATCAGACATTAAACTGATAAGAACAGATACTACACTTGATCTTAGCCAAAAGGCCGAGAAGCGATACCGGAATAGACGCAGCCAAAGGGGGAGCCGGCGAAGGCGCTGGCTTTTGGGGTGGAGGCTAGCGGGCACTTAACTCTATACGTTCTCATTGTATAACCCAGAGGTAGAACGTTGAGCTAGCAAATCAGAAGTTCATGTTTTAATGCAGGATCTGATCCACGCTCATGAGAGAGAGAGATAGAGAGAAAACTGCTAATGTATCATGGCTTCCAGGTCTGTCAACGTTGCTGTGGTTTTTCGACAGCTGTAATATGAAGGGTAGAGTGAAAAAAAATATTTAAGTGTTTTGAACATCCCAATTTGTTCGTTTACTTAGTATTTTCTTAATGTTTTCGAGTTAAAAAATAATTCTTAAATCGAGATACATTTACTTAATAAGCAAAGTGGCTTAGAATTTAAGTCTTGTTTACTGAAATAAATTCTAAAATGTAATAGGTTAAGGCTTAAAACAAGTAAAAATATCTGCCAGTGGGGTAAGAAAAATAAACCTAAATTGAGTTTATTATTGAATTAAGTTGAAACTAGAATTAAGTTTATTTTTCTTACCCCGCTGGCAGATATTTTTTATTTGTTTTAAATATAAACCTGTTGATTTTTATAATTTATTTCAATTATTACAAAGTATGCGATCTGATTTTTTTAATCGCGGTGTTTCTTTTATTCCTCGTTTCTTTTCCGTGCATTTGCTTTATTTATTTATTTTTGCTTGTTGCATTTAAATGCACATTTGATTTGTTGCCACATTATTATGTGTTAATGTATTTTTTAACATGTTTATCAACAAAAAGTGCGTTATTATAATTAATTATATAGCTGTGAAATATATACAAGAATTCCCAGCAAAAACAAAACGTTTTTATAACAATTTTCTATTACAATACATAATATCTTAAGCCACTTTGCCTACCAAGTAAATGTATCTCCATTTAAGAATTGTCAGATATTCACTAGAAAACAAGACAAAAACAGTAAGTAAGATATTAATTTACTTTTTTCTTTCAAACATAAATTTACAGACGGCTGGAAATTTTTAATAAAATAACTAGACATACCTATTCGGGTCTGCTCCCGTTTGCTGTGATGACGGGGGACTTAGTCCAAAGCACATTTTGAGGAATACTTACACATTTTACTTCTTATTTCTTTGAAATTAATTACACTATGTATTAAAAATGTCCCGACTGCGAACCTGATAAAACCCAGGTAAAAAGCAAATACAAATAAACCATTTTGATTTAGCAAAAGTTTACAAATAAATGCACTCCTTGCACACAACAAGCACGTCTAGTTACCATTCATATTTTGCGTGATTTAAGTTTCGTCGCATACATTTTGGAAGGCACACGATAAAAACAAAATAAGGCTTTTAATGTATGCCGACCTCATTCTCCGTTGAGGGCTTATCAATCATAATAAACGCTGTTAACTCTTCTCATTGAATGGTCTAAATCCAATGCTGGTAAAGAAATCAAATGTGCATTTAAACGCAACAAGCAAGCCGTAAAGCAATGGATGCAGGCAAACAAACGAGGAATAGCACATACACCACGATTAGATCATCGGGTCGCATACTTTGGAATTAATAAGAAATAATTATTCAGTCTAAAGAAATAAGAAGTAAAATGTCTAAGTATTTCTCCAAATGTGCACACTCATTACAATAAACGGGAGCAGACACGAATAGTTATGTATGTCTCGTTATTTTATTTAAAATTGATAAGCTGTCTAACATATGATATATTTTGATAATACGAAATGCTAAAAAAATAATATAACACCAATCGACAATATCTGTTATTGTTATTTTTACAAGTAAATTCATGTGTAGGAGAAAACAAAGCAGCTGTCAGTCCATACTATATTGAGTGGCCATCGTAGTGGTGCAACCTGAACGATGTTTTCCCTACTTCCGGTCAAAGCCGCCATTTTGTGAAATAGGCATATAGGTGACGCTGGAGCACGCGGCCATTGTCTCTGTTCAACAAAACAAGTGTATATATACACATACGCATATTTTTCCTCAATCAATCACCGAATACAAGGTGCAATTCGATGCCAACTGACCCTTCTCTCTGGTTTCATGTTTGTAAGGAAAATTAAGGGGGAAATTACGATAGCATTTCAGCCAAACATTCATTCGTGCCACGCTGCTTTTCTTTGAACGAAAAAAAACCCTCTGCTCCCCCTACACAATTTCTTCTCCTGTTATTTTATGCTTAAAACAAGCAAATAAATCTGACTACAGGGTTAGAAAAAATTCGTGAACTTTTCCCATAAACACTTAATTCAAGAAAAATTGTCCCACCCCACTGGCCATTTTTTATCCACAATACACATTCGATGTCTGCAGGCACCATTGTCTTTGTTCAACGCAAACAATTCTGTTGCGTTTTTCTTTGAACGAAGTGCTCCGCCTAGATAATTTGACCCATATTCACATGGGTTTGTTTCTCGTTTTTTTTCTTTGAGAACAATCTATATAGCGCCTTCCACAATCGTTTTGGTGTTAGCTTTACGTAAAATAGAAACACAGAAAAGTACTGAGCGATGGAGAGACCACGAACGCGGAACGTATTATGGACCACGGATTGGCAAACAAACTGGCAACCACGCACTAAAGAAGCAAACTCTGATTTTAAACTCACCTTATTTGTCCCCGGAAAGCGCCAGAGTCGATGCACGGAGTGGACGGAACAAGCCTCGCTTCCATAGCCGAAGGTCAAAAATCCATTTAAACGTGTAGTCCCCGGTGTCCACTCGATCTTACCCAAAAAGCCGAGAAGCGATACCGCAATGGCATCCGGAGAAGGTGCTGGCTGTCGGGATGGAGGTTAGCGGGTCAGAGGTCCGGCACTGAAGGTCTGCGTTCATTATTCACCGTGTGCATTTCACTCTATATCCACTTTCTAATGTATAGCACTTGATAAGGATTAACAGTTTAAAAACAGAAATGCAAGACATCAGAAAATACATTTATTTTTTACTTTCATAACATGAGAGGTGTCATACAATAACAAATATGAGCTTTAAAATCACATTCCTAAGTTAAAAATATACATAAAAATAGATATATGGATCATTACACAAATCACTACTCAAAGGAAATATGTTAAATAACTGCTTCAATATTAATTAACAATAACATTTGGCCAAGGCAGTCCTTGTAAATAGACATATAAATAGACAAATAAAATCATGACATATATGCCATAGAGCCTGAGATAGAGAAAAATAATAAGGAATTCTGCTTTTACTACCATCTCAGAAATATTGCCAGAATTAGAGGTTTTGTCTCAAGACAGGACTTAGAGAAACTTGTTCATGCTTTCATCACCAGCAGGGCCGATTATTGCAATGGTCAATGGATTTAAAAAGTACTGTTTCTTGTTTAAAAACCACTTCATGGCTACAATACATGACAGATATGCTAATCGAATATGAAACCGATTACTCGGATCAATAGGATCAGGTCATTTAGAAAAAACAAGGGTTCACTCAAAACAAGGTGCATCAGCATTCAGTTATTATCAGCTTTCAGAAGAGATCAGATGTGCTTCAACAGTAGACACTTTTAAATCTAGATTAAAAACACATCAGTTTAACTTTGCATTTACTGAATGATTTAAAACAGTACGAATAAAACAGTACAAAAGAATAAAACAGTATGAACCTTACCTGTTATAAAGGGAATGAAGCTTACGGTATGGTGCTTACCTGCAGAAATAAATAAAGTACAATAAGAACACACAGAACTTCAATTTTCAAAATTATTTTAACATTAAATGATGATTATTTTACTGGTTTACCTGTTTGTGATTACCACAGAATCCCGTCACCTGGCTGCGGTCTTCATTTGGTGAACGGTTCTTCACTCATAATTGACCTATACAAGAAATAGAGAAGAATAATAAGCAATTCTGCTTTTACATGTAGATGTGTGCCCCAAGAACACAGACACACCGGCTCCAAAAAGTTTAAACAGTACACATTTCTGTTATTTTAATGTGGCAAATGTGTCAGCTTTAAAAGAAGCATACATTACCTTTTAAAGAGGAAATACCTTTTGCATGAAATACCTTTACTCCCAGCATAAGCAAGCAATTTTCAAAATGCTTTTAAAAGTAAATAGTGATTATTTTACTTGTTTACCTGTTTGTGATTACCATGGAATCCTGTCACCATCATTTTTAAGCTTGTAAAGCAAATAATGAAATATTGACTTAGTAGGAAAAAATATTTTGGAAGTATCGTGATAAATGATGAAGAAAATATTTTGCAAAGTGATGGTTAGCACACGGTTGATGGTACCTATTAAATTCCATCATATTTTTTTATTCCTACTATGGAAGTCAATGGTGACTATCTGCTGTGGGTTTACCATCATTCCTCAAAATACCTTCTTTTGTGTTACTCAGAAAAAAACTAATCCTCGTGTTGTTGTAAGCCTGTATGCATGAGTAAATGATGACAGAATTATCATCATAAATTGAAATATCCCTTTAAACTGTATTTCCCCCCCTTAAACCTAAACTTATTTTCTTACAGCAAGTCATTTAGGTAATCAAGAAAATACTTTACCCGTTGTCTTTGTGAGTTAAACAAATACAGCTACGCTTCCAGGTCTGTCGACGTTGCTGTGGTTTTTCGACAGCTGTAGTATGAAGGGTAGCGAATGAATGAATACATTGCAAAAAATCATTTCTTACTTGTTATTTCGAACTGTTTTAACTATACAAATATCTAGAAAGTCTTAAAATAAGATGCATTTTTTGATGAGCAAAATGCCCTAAGAAAATAAACCTAGCCTTTAGGGAGAAAAAACTCAGAATTTGGGCTTAAAACAAGCAAATAAATCTGCCAAAGGGGTAAGAAACAAATCTAGATATAAACACTTAATTCAAGAAAAATTGTCGTAGCCCATTGGCAGATTTGTTGGCTTGTTTAATGTACATGCATGTACAATATTTCAATTTGTCTTGTATTTATTAGCATTTTGTATTGCCCAACGCTGTCTAGGTTGTTTAACTGTTGTCATTTTCTTATAAAAGCCTTTATAATTTATTAGTTTGGATGATTGCCATTCCCGAGAACCTCTTATATTGGAAGTAAAAGAATCATCTAAGCATTATTTTGTGCTCTTAGACATGTAGCCGTTTGATTGTGGTTCTATTTAATGGCTAGTCTATTCGTTTGGAATGGTCAAACGGCTATTAGATTTTCACTGACAGCCCAAATACAGCCTTGTTTTAGCCTAGACACTTATTCGCTGTCTATTAAAAGTTATGTAGTCGTTGAATAGCCGCTTTTTTGATGACTAATGTATTCTTGGGCCGTGGTTAGACGTCTCTTGGATTTTACGTAAAACGACAAGCGAATCTATTTTTACACAAAGGTCAGGGGAGAGCGCGAACGCAGTCCCCCACTATCAGAAATTTTGCAGTCGAGATTCCCACATTTGGGGAATTCGCAAAGGGTCAGCCCAACCGGAGTGCAATGGCTGAGCCTCGCCCTGGGTGAACCACCTTCATGATCATGGTGTCTCCCCTGCCAGGTAAGTATGAGCGACACCCTTTGAGGCCAGACGGCCGCATCTTCCTGTGACCGATCACATCGACGGCGCCCCCGGAGGCCGTCCGACTAACATTTCATTTACTGTGTGTGACCAGGTGGAAAGCGCACGAAGCCACGTCTGAGACCAAACATTCTTCGAGATCTACCCTGTTTTTATTCCGTTTCCAGCCCGGTTGAACCGTGTAGAGTGAAATATGTGAAACAATTTAAATCAAATGGATTTAAATTGCGCATTCAAATATATGGTTTCGTTATTACAAAGTAACTTTACGTGGAATAGAAACAAAGAAATGTACAGAGCAATCAAGAAACAACGAAAGCATAGCAATTTTAGAACGTGGATAAATAAAAACACAGGGCTCAATGACTTACCCGTTGTCGTTGTGAATTAAACAAGTACAGCTATGCTTCCAGGTCTGTCGACGTTGCTGTGGTTTTTCGACAGCTGTAGTATGAAGGGTAGTGAAAAAAGTTTTCAGGTGTTTTTAACATTCCAATCGGTCTCGTTCGCTTTTGTTGCGCCTTCAGCTGTGTCGAGGATGTTTAATTCGTCCTCGTATCACCTCCGCAAACTTGTAAAGAAATTAATTAAATACATTACAAAAACATTTCTTTATCAGCGTGTTCATTTCCACGCAAGCTTTTCGTTAAACCAATAAAGCCAACGAAATCACAGCAATTTTAAAACACACGGATTAGAAAAAACACCGTCATTCACGCACAAAAGAAGCAAATTCTTTTTTTATACTTGACTTATTTATCCCCGAGATGGGGAGCGCACCATTCATGGAAACACTGCAATACCATGTTGATGCATGGAGTGGAAGGAGCAAGCTCCGCTTCCATTTCCGAAGGTCAAAAATCCATTTAACATATAGTCCCCGGATAGGAGACGTATCAGACATTAAACTGATAAGAACAGATACTACACTTGATCTTAGCCAAAAGGCCGAGAAGCGATACCGGAATAGACGCAGCCAAAGGGGGAGCCGGCGAAGGCGCTGGCTTTTGGGGTGGAGGCTAGCGGGCATTTAACTCTATACGTTCTCATTGTATAACCCAGAGGTAGAACGTTGAGCTAGCAAATCAGAAGTTCATGTTTTAATGCAGGATCTGATCCACGCTCATGAGAGAGAGAGAGATAGAGAGAATTTAGAATTTTCAAAAAACCTTTATTACAAATTAAAACATTTTCATAACCTCAAATCAGAAAAAACAAAGAAAAAAATATATATAGTAACGGAAATAACAAAAAAAATAAGCCAACAAAGGAGCAAAGAACAAATCATCTTCAATAACCAGACACAGAGCTCCTCCATAATACCAAATCAATTCAAAAGAAAGAAGATCATTCATTGCTTTAAAGTATCTAAAACCAATAAGGATTCTAGATTTAACTTATTTTAAAAACTGCTAATGTATCATGGCTTCCGGGTCTGTCAACGTTGCTGTGGTTTTTCGACAGCTGTAATATGAAGGGTAGAGTGAAAAAAAAATTTAAGTGTTTTGAACATCCCAATTTGTTCGTTTACTTAGTATTTTCTTAATGTTTTCGAGTTAAAAAATAATTCTTAAATCGAGATACATTTACTTAATAAGCAAAGTGGCTTAGAATTTAAGTCTTGTTTACTGAAATAAATTCTAAAATGTAATAGGTTAAGGCTTAAAACAAGTAAAAATATCTGCCAGTGGGGTAAGAAAAATAAACCTAAATTGAGTTTATTATTGAATTAAGTTGAAACTAGAATTAAGTTTATTTTTCTTACCCCGCTGGCAGATATTTTTTATTTGTTTTAAATATAAACCTGTTGATTTTTATAATTTATTTCAATTATTACAAAGTATGCGATCTGATTTTTTTAATCGCGGTGTTTCTTTTATTCCTCGTTTCTTTTCCGTGCATTTGCTTTATTTATTTATTTTTGCTTGTTGCATTTAAATGCACATTTGATTTGTTGCCACATTATTATGTGTTAATGTATTTTTTAACATGTTTATCAACAAAAAGTGCGTTATTATAATTAATTATATAGCTGTGAAATATATACAAGAATTCCCAGCAAAAACAAAACGTTTTTATAACAATTTTCTATTACAATACATAATATCTTAAGCCACTTTGCTTACCAAGTAAATGTATCTCCATTTAAGCATTGTCAGATATTCACTAGAAAACAAGACAAAAACAGTAAGTAAGATATTAATTTACTTTTTTCTTTCAAACATAAATTTAAAGACGGCTGGAAATTTTTAATAAAATAACTAGACATACCTATTCGGGTCTGCTCCCGTTTGCTGTGATGACGGGGGACTTAGTCCAAAGCACATTTTGAGGAATACTTACACATTTTACTTCTTATTTCTTTGAAATTAATTATGCATACACTATGTATTAAAAATGTCCCGACTGCGAACCTGATAAAACCCAGGTAAAAAGCAAATACAAATAAACCATTTTGATTTAGCAAAAGTTTACAAATAAATGCACTCCTTGCACACAACAAGCACGTCTAGTTACCATTCATATTTTGCGTGATTTAAGTTTCGTCGCATACATTTTGGAAGGCACACGATAAAAACAAAATAAGGCTTTTAATGTATGCCGACCTCATTCTCCGTTGAGGGCTTATCAATCATAATAAACGCTGTTAACTCTTCTCATTGAATGGTCTAAATCCAATGCTGGTAAAGAAATCAAATGTGCATTTAAACGCAACAAGCAAGCCGTAAAGCAATGGATGCAGGCAAACAAACGAGGAATAGCACATACACCACGATTAGATCATCGGGTCGCATACTTTGGAATTAATAAGAAATAATTATTCAGTCTAAAGAAATAAGAAGTAAAATGTCTAAGTATTTCTCCAAATGTGCACACTCATTACAATAAACGGGAGCAGACACGAATAGTTATGTATGTCTCGTTATTTTATTTAAAATTGATAAGCTGTCTAACATATGATATATTTTGATAATACGAAATGCTAAAAAAATAATATAACACCAATCGACAATATCTGTTATTGTTATTTTTACAAGTAAATTCATGTGTAGGAGAAAACAAAGCAGCTGTCAGTCCATACTATATTGAGTGGCCATCGTAGTGGTGCAACCTGAACGATGTTTTCCCTACTTCCGGTCAAAGCCGCCATTTTGTGAAATAGGCATATAGGTGACGCTGGAGCACGCGGCCATTGTCTCTGTTCAACAAAACAAGTATATATATACACATACGCATATTTTTCCTCAATCAATCACCGAATACAAGGTGCAATTCGATGCCAACTGACCCTTCTCTCTGGTTTCATGTTTGTAAGGAAAATTAAGGGGGAAATTACGATAGCATTTCAGCCAAACATTCATTCGTGCCACGCTGCTTTTCTTTGAACGAAAAAAAACCCTCTGCTCCCCCTACACAACTTCTGCTCCTGTTATTTTATGCTTAAAACAAGCAAATAAATCTGACTACAGGGTAAGAAAAAATTCGTGAACTTTTCCCATAAACACTTAATTCAAGAAAAATTGTCCCACCCCACTGGCCATTTTTTATCCACAATACACATTCGATGTCTGCAGGCACCATTGTCTTTGTTCAACGCAAACAATTCTGTTGCGTTTTTCTTTGAACGAAGTGCTCCGCCTAGATAATTTGACCCATATTCACATGGGTTTGTTTCTCGTTTTTTTTCTTTGAGAACAATCTATATAGCGCCTTCCACAATCGTTTTGGTGTTAGCTTTACGTAAAATAGAAACACAGAAAAGTACTGAGCGATGGAGAGACCACGAACGCGGAACGTATTATGGACCACGGACTGGCAAACAAACTGGCAACCACGCACTAAAGAAGCAAACTCTGATTTTAAACTCACCTTATTTGTCCCCGGAAAGCGCCAGAGTCGATGCACGGAGTGGACGGAACAAGCCTCGCTTCCATAGCCGAAGGTCAAAAATCCATTTAAACGTGTAGTCCCCGGTGTCCACTCGATCTTACCCAAAAAGCCGAGAAGCGATACCGCAATGGCATCCGGAGAAGGCGCTGGCTGTCGGGATGGAGGTTAGCGGGTCAGAGGTCCGGCACTGAAGGTCTGCGTTCATTATTCACCGTGTGCATTTCACTCTATATCCACTTTCTAATGTATAGCACTTGATAAGGATTAACAGTTTAAAAACAGAAATGCAAGACATCAGAAAATACATTTATTTTTTACTTTCATAACATGAGAGGTGTCATACAATAACAAATATGAGCTTTAAAATCACATTCCTAAGTTAAAAATATACATAAAAATAGATATATGGATCATTACACAAATCACTACTCAAAGGACCTATGTTAAATAACTGCTTCAATATTAATTAACAATAACATTTGGCCAAGGCAGTCCTTGTAAATAGACATATAAATAGACAAATAAAATCATGACATATATGCCGTAGAGCCTGAGATAGAGAAAAATAATAAGGAATTCTGCTTTTACTACCATCTCAGAAATATTGCCAGAATTAGAGGTTTTGTCTCAAGACAGGACTTAGAGAAACTTGTTCATGCTTTCATCACCAGCAGGGCCGATTATTGCAATGGTCAATGGATTTAAAAAGTACTGTTTCTTGTTTAAAAACCACTTCATGGCTACAATACATGACAGATATGCTAATCGAATATGAAACCGATTACTCGGATCAATAGGATCAGGTCATTTAGAAAAAAACAAGGGTTCACTCAAAACAAGGTGCCTCAGCATTCAGTTATTATCAGCTTTCAGAAGAGATCAGATGTGCTTCAACAGTAGACACTTTTAAATCTAGATTAAAAACACATCAGTTTAACTTTGCATTTACTGAATGATTTAAAACAGTACGAATAAAACAGTACAAAAGAATAAAACAGTATGAACCTTACCTGTTATAAAGGGAATGAAGCTTACGGTATGGTGCTTACCTGCAGAAATAAATAAAGTACAATAAGAACACACAGAACTTCAATTTTCAAAATTATTTTAACATTAAATGATGATTATTTTACTGGTTTACCTGTTTGTGATTACCACAGGATCCCGTCACCTGGCTGCGGTCTTCATTTGGTGAACGGTTCTTCACTCATAATTGACCTATACAAGAAATAGAGAAGAATAATAAGCAATTCTGCTTTTACATGTAGATGTGTGCCCCAAGAACACAGACACACCGGCTCCAAAAAGTTTAAACAGTACACATTTCTGTTATTTTAATGTGGCAAATGTGTCAGCTTTAAAAGAAGCATACATTACCTTTTAAAGAGGAAATACCTTTTGCATGAAATACCTTTACTCCCAGCATAAGCAAGCAATTTTCAAAATGCTTTTAAAAGTAAATAGTGATTATTTTACTTGTTTACCTGTTTGTGATTACCATGGAATCCTGTCACCATCATTTTTAAGCTTGTAAAGCAAATAATGAAATATTGACTTAGTAGGAAAAAATATTTTGGAAGTATCGTGATAAATGATGAAGAAAATATTTTGCAAAGTGATGGTTAGCACACGGTTGATGGTACCTATTAAATTCCATCATATTTTTTTATTCCTACTATGGAAGTCAATGGTGACTATCTGCTGTGGGTTTACCATCATTCCTCAAAATACCTTCTTTTGTGTTACTCAGAAAAAAACTAATCCTCGTGTTGTTGTAAGCCTGTATGCATGAGTAAATGATGACAGAATTATCATCATAAATTGAAATATCCCTTTAAACTGTATTTCCCCCCCTTAAACCTAAACTTATTTTCTTACAGCAAGTCATTTAGGTAATCAAGAAAATACTTTACCCGTTGTCTTTGTGAGTTAAACAAATACAGCTACGCTTCCAGGTCTGTCGACGTTGCTGTGGTTTTTCGACAGCTGTAGTATGAAGGGTAGCGAATGAATGAATACATTGCAAAAAATCATTTCTTACTTGTTATTTCGAACTGTTTTAACTATACAAATATCTAGAAAGTCTTAAAATAAGATGCATTTTTTGATGAGCAAAATGCCCTAAGAAAATAAACCTAGCCTTTAGGGAGAAAAAACTCAGAATTTGGGCTTAAAACAAGCAAATAAATCTGCCAAAGGGGTAAGAAACAAATCTAGATATAAACACTTAATTCAAGAAAAATTGTCGTAGCCCATTGGCAGATTTGTTGGCTTGTTTAATGTACATGCATGTACAATATTTCAATTTGTCTTGTATTTATTAGCATTTTGTATTGCCCAACGCTGTCTAGGTTGTTTAACTGTTGTCATTTTCTTATAAAAGCCTTTATAATTTATTAGTTTGGATGATTGCCATTCCCGAGAACCTCTTATATTGGAAGTAAAAGAATCATCTAAGCATTATTTTGTGCTCTTAGACATGTAGCCGTTTGATTGTGGTTCTATTTAATGGCTAGTCTATTCGTTTGGAATGGTCAAACGGCTATTAGATTTTCACTGACAGCCCAAATACAGCCTTGTTTTAGCCTAGACACTTATTCGCTGTCTATTAAAAGTTATGTAGTCGTTGAATAGCCGCTTTTTTGATGACTAATGTATTCTTGGGCCGTGGTTAGACGTCTCTTGGATTTTACGTAAAACGACAAGCGAATCTATTTTTACACAAAGGTCAGGGGAGAGCGCGAACGCAGTCCCCCACTATCAGAAATTTTGCAGTCGAGATTCCCACATTTGGGGAATTCGCAAAGGGTCAGCCCAACCGGAGTGCAATGGCTGAGCCTCGCCCTGGGTGAACCACCTTCATGATCATGGTGTCTCCCCTGCCAGGTAAGTATGAGCGACACCCTTTGAGGCCAGACGGCCGCATCTTCCTGTGACCGATCACATCGACGGCGCCCCCGGAGGCCGTCCGACTAACATTTCATTTACTGTGTGTGACCAGGTGGAAAGCGCACGAAGCCACGTCTGAGACCAAACATTCTTCGAGATCTACCCTGTTTTTATTCCGTTTCCAGCCCGGTTGAACCGTGTAGAGTGAAATATGTGAAACAATTTAAATCAAATGGATTTAAATTGCGCATTCAAATATATGGTTTCGTTATTACAAAGTAACTTTACGTGGAATAGAAACAAAGAAATGTACAGAGCAATCAAGAAACAACGAAAGCATAGCAATTTTAGAACGTGGATAAATAAAAACACAGGGCTCAATGACTTACCCGTTGTCGTTGTGAATTAAACAAGTACAGCTATGCTTCCAGGTCTGTCGACGTTGCTGTGGTTTTTCGACAGCTGTAGTATGAAGGGTAGTGAAAAAAGTTTTCAGGTGTTTTTAACATTCCAATCGGTCTCGTTCGCTTTTGTTGCGCCTTCAGCTGTGTCGAGGATGTTTAATTCGTCCTCGTATCACCTCCGCAAACTTGTAAAGAAATTAATTAAATACATTACAAAAACATTTCTTTATCAGCGTGTTCATTTCCACGCAAGCTTTTCGTTAAACCAATAAAGCCAACGAAATCACAGCAATTTTAAAACACACGGATTAGAAAAAACACCGTCATTCACGCACAAAAGAAGCAAATTCTTTTTTTATACTTGACTTATTTATCCCCGAGATGGGGAGCGCACCATTCATGGAAACACTGCAATACCATGTTGATGCATGGAGTGGAAGGAGCAAGCTCCGCTTCCATTTCCGAAGGTCAAAAATCCATTTAACATATAGTCCCCGGATAGGAGACGTATCAGACATTAAACTGATAAGAACAGATACTACACTTGATCTTAGCCAAAAGGCCGCGAAGCGATACCGGAATAGACGCAGCCAAAGGGGGAGCCGGCGAAGGCGCTGGCTTTTGGGGTGGAGGCTAGCGGGCATTTAACTCTATACGTTCTCATTGTATAACCCAGAGGTAGAACGTTGAGCTAGCAAATCAGAAGTTCATGTTTTAATGCAGGATCTGATCCACGCTCATGAGAGAGAGAGAGATAGAGAGAATTTAGAATTTTCAAAAAACCTTTATTACAAATTAAAACATTTTCATAACCTCAAATCAGAAAAAACAAAGAAAAAAAAATATATAGTAACGGAAATAACAAAAAAATAAGCCAACATAGGAGCAAAGAACAAATCATCTTCAATAACCAGACACAGAGCTCCTCCATAATACCAAATCAATTCAAAAGAAAGAAGATCATTCATTGCTTTAAAGTATCTAAAACCAATAAGGATTCTAGATTTAACTTATTTTAAAAACTGCTAATGTATCATGGCTTCCGGGTCTGTCAACGTTGCTGTGGTTTTTCGACAGCTGTAATATGAAGGGTAGAGTGAAAAAAAATATTTAAGTGTTTTGAACATCCCAATTTGTTCGTTTACTTAGTATTTTCTTAATGTTTTCGAGTTAAAAAATAATTCTTAAATCGAGATACATTTACTTAATAAGCAAAGTGGCTTAGAATTTAAGTCTTGTTTACTGAAATAAATTCTAAAATGTAATAGGTTAAGGCTTAAAACAAGTAAAAATATCTGCCAGTGGGGTAAGAAAAATAAACCTAAATTGAGTTTATTATTGAATTAAGTTGAAACTAGAATTAAGTTTATTTTTCTTACCCCGCTGGCAGATATTTTTTATTTGTTTTAAATATAAACCTGTTGATTTTTATAATTTATTTCAATTATTACAAAGTATGCGATCTGATTTTTTTAATCGCGGTGTTTCTTTTATTCCTCGTTTCTTTTCCGTGCATTTGCTTTATTTATTTATTTTTGCTTGTTGCATTTAAATGCACATTTGATTTGTTGCCACATTATTATGTGTTAATGTATTTTTTAACATGTTTATCAACAAAAAGTGCGTTATTATAATTAATTATATAGCTGTGAAATATATACAAGAATTCCCAGCAAAAACAAAACGTTTTTATAACAATTTTCTATTACAATACATAATATCTTAAGCCACTTTGCTTACCAAGTAAATGTATCTCCATTTAAGCATTGTCAGATATTCACTAGAAAACAAGACAAAAACAGTAAGTAAGATATTAATTTACTTTTTTCTTTCAAACATAAATTTACAGACGGCTGGAAATTTTTAATAAAATAACTAGACATACCTATACGGGTCTGCTCCCGTTTGCTGTGATGACGGGGGACTTAGTCCAAAGCACATTTTGAGGAATACTTACACATTTTACTTCTTATTTCTTTGAAATTAATTATGCATACACTATGGATTAAAAATGTCCCGACTGCGAACCTGATAAAACCCAGGTAAAAAGCAAATACAAATAAACCATTTTGATTTAGCAAAAGTTTACAAATAAATGCACTCCTTGCACACAACAAGCACGTCTAGTTACCATTCATATTTTGCGTGATTTAAGTTTCGTCGCATACATTTTGGAAGGCACACGATAAAAACAAAATAAGGCTTTTAATGTATGCCGACCTCATTCTCCGTTGAGGGCTTATCAATCATAATAAACGCTGGTAACTCTTCTCATTGAATGGTCTAAATCCAATGCTGGTAAAGAAATCAAATGTGCATTTAAACGCAACAAGCAAACCGTAAAGCAATGGATGCAGGCAAACAAACGAGGAATAGCACATACACCACGATTAGATCATCGGGTCGCATACTTTGGAATTAATAAGAAATAATTATTCAGTCTAAAGAAATAAGAAGTAAAATGTCTAAGTATTTCTCCAAATGTGCACACTCATTACAATAAACGGGAGCAGACACGAATAGTTATGTATGTCTCGTTATTTTATTTAAAATTGATAAGCTGTCTAACATATGATATATTTTGATAATACGAAATGCTAAAAAAATAATATAACACCAATCGACAATATCTGTTATTGTTATTTTTACAAGTAAATTCATGTGTAGGAGAAAACAAAGCAGCTGTCAGTCCATACTATATTGAGTGGCCATCGTAGTGGTGCAACCTGAACGATGTTTTCCCTACTTCCGGTCAAAGCCGCCATTTTGTGAAATAGGCATATAGGTGACGCTGGAGCACGCGGCCATTGTCTCTGTTCAACAAAACAAGTATATATATACACATACGCATATTTTTCCTCAATCAATCACCGAATACAAGGTGCAATTCGATGCCAACTGACCCTTCTCTCTGGTTTCATGTTTGTAAGGAAAATTAAGGGGGAAATTACGATAGCATTTCAGCCAAACATTCATTCGTGCCACGCTGCTTTTCTTTGAACGAAAAAAAACCCTCTGCTCCCCCTACACAATTTCTTCTCCTGTTATTTTATGCTTAAAACAAGCAAATAAATCTGACTACAGGGTAAGAAAAAATTCGTGAACTTTTCCCATAAACACTTAATTCAAGAAAAATTGTCCCACCCCACTGGCCATTTTTTATCCACAATACACATTCGATGTCTGCAGGCACCATTGTCTTTGTTCAACGCAAACAATTCTGTTGCGTTTTTCTTTGAACGAAGTGCTCCGCCTAGATAATTTGACCCATATTCACATGGGTTTGTTTCTCGTTTTTTTTCTTTGAGAACAATCTATATAGCGCCTTCCACAATCGTTTTGGTGTTAGCTTTACGTAAAATAGAAACACAGAAAAGTACTGAGCGATGGAGAGACCACGAACGCGGAACGTATTATGGACCACGGACTGGCAAACAAACTGGCAACCACGCACTAAAGAAGCAAACTCTGATTTTAAACTCACCTTATTTGTCCCCGGAAAGCGCCAGAGTCGATGCACGGAGTGGACGGAACAAGCCTCGCTTCCATAGCCGAAGGTCAAAAATCCATTTAAACGTGTAGTCCCCGGTGTCCACTCGATCTTACCCAAAAAGCCGAGAAGCGATACCGCAATGGCATCCGGAGAAGGCGCTGGCTGTCGGGATGGAGGTTAGCGGGTCAGAGGTCCGGCACTGAAGGTCTGCGTTCATTATTCACCGTGTGCATTTCACTCTATATCCACTTTCTAATGTATAGCACTTGATAAGGATTAACAGTTTAAAAACAGAAATGCAAGACATCAGAAAATACATTTATTTTTTACTTTCATAACATGAGAGGTGTCATACAATAACAAATATGAGCTTTAAAATCACATTCCTAAGTTAAAAATATACATAAAAATAGATATATGGATCATTACACAAATCACTACTCAAAGGACCTATGTTAAATAACTGCTTCAATATTAATTAACAATAACATTTGGCCAAGGCAGTCCTTGTAAATAGACATATAAATAGACAAATAAAATCATGACATATATGCCGTAGAGCCTGAGATAGAGAAAAATAATAAGGAATTCTGCTTTTACTACCATCTCAGAAATATTGCCAGAATTAGAGGTTTTGTCTCAAGACAGGACTTAGAGAAACTTGTTCATGCTTTCATCACCAGCAGGGCCGATTATTGCAATGGTCAATGGATTTAAAAAGTACTGTTTCTTGTTTAAAAACCACTTCATGGCTACAATACATGACAGATATGCTAATCGAATATGAAACCGATTACTCGGATCAATAGGATCAGGTCATTTAGAAAAAAACAAGGGTTCACTCAAAACAAGGTGCCTCAGCATTCAGTTATTATCAGCTTTCAGAAGAGATCAGATGTGCTTCAACAGTAGACACTTTTAAATCTAGATTAAAAACACATCAGTTTAACTTTGCATTTACTGAATGATTTAAAACAGTACGAATAAAACAGTACAAAAGAATAAAACAGTATGAACCTTACCTGTTATAAAGGGAATGAAGCTTACGGTATGGTGCTTACCTGCAGAAATAAATAAAGTACAATAAGAACACACAGAACTTCAATTTTCAAAATTATTTTAACATTAAATGATGATTATTTTACTGGTTTACCTGTTTGTGATTACCACAGGATCCCGTCACCTGGCTGCGGTCTTCATTTGGTGAACGGTTCTTCACTCATAATTGACCTATACAAGAAATAGAGAAGAATAATAAGCAATTCTGCTTTTACATGTAGATGTGTGCCCCAAGAACACAGACACACCGGCTCCAAAAAGTTTAAACAGTACACATTTCTGTTATTTTAATGTGGCAAATGTGTCAGCTTTAAAAGAAGCATACATTACCTTTTAAAGAGGAAATACCTTTTGCATGAAATACCTTTACTCCCAGCATAAGCAAGCAATTTTCAAAATGCTTTTAAAAGTAAATAGTGATTATTTTACTTGTTTACCTGTTTGTGATTACCATGGAATCCTGTCACCATCATTTTTAAGCTTGTAAAGCAAATAATGAAATATTGACTTAGTAGGAAAAAATATTTTGGAAGTATCGTGATAAATGATGAAGAAAATATTTTGCAAAGTGATGGTTAGCACACGGTTGATGGTACCTATTAAATTCCATCATATTTTTTTATTCCTACTATGGAAGTCAATGGTGACTATCTGCTGTGGGTTTACCATCATTCCTCAAAATACCTTCTTTTGTGTTACTCAGAAAAAAACTAATCCTCGTGTTGTTGTAAGCCTGTATGCATGAGTAAATGATGACAGAATTATCATCATAAATTGAAATATCCCTTTAAACTGTATTTCCCCCCCTTAAACCTAAACTTATTTTCTTACAGCAAGTCATTTAGGTAATCAAGAAAATACTTTACCCGTTGTCTTTGTGAGTTAAACAAATACAGCTACGCTTCCAGGTCTGTCGACGTTGCTGTGGTTTTTCGACAGCTGTAGTATGAAGGGTAGCGAATGAATGAATACATTGCAAAAAATCATTTCTTACTTGTTATTTCGAACTGTTTTAACTATACAAATATCTAGAAAGTCTTAAAATAAGATGCATTTTTTGATGAGCAAAATGCCCTAAGAAAATAAACCTAGCCTTTAGGGAGAAAAAACTCAGAATTTGGGCTTAAAACAAGCAAATAAATCTGCCAAAGGGGTAAGAAACAAATCTAGATATAAACACTTAATTCAAGAAAAATTGTCGTAGCCCATTGGCAGATTTGTTGGCTTGTTTAATGTACATGCATGTACAATATTTCAATTTGTCTTGTATTTATTAGCATTTTGTATTGCCCAACGCTGTCTAGGTTGTTTAACTGTTGTCATTTTCTTATAAAAGCCTTTATAATTTATTAGTTTGGATGATTGCCATTCCCGAGAACCTCTTATATTGGAAGTAAAAGAATCATCTAAGCATTATTTTGTGCTCTTAGACATGTAGCCGTTTGATTGTGGTTCTATTTAATGGCTAGTCTATTCGTTTGGAATGGTCAAACGGCTATTAGATTTTCACTGACAGCCCAAATACAGCCTTGTTTTAGCCTAGACACTTATTCGCTGTCTATTAAAAGTTATGTAGTCGTTGAATAGCCGCTTTTTTGATGACTAATGTATTCTTGGGCCGTGGTTAGACGTCTCTTGGATTTTACGTAAAACGACAAGCGAATCTATTTTTAACACAAAGGTCAGGGGAGAGCGCGAACGCAGTCCCCCACTATCAGAAATTTTGCAGTCGAGATTCCCACATTTGGGGAATTCGCAAAGGGTCAGCCCAACCGGAGTGCAATGGCTGAGCCTCGCCCTGGGTGAACCACCTTCATGATCATGGTGTCTCCCCTGCCAGGTAAGTATGAGCGACACCCTTTGAGGCCAGACGGCCGCATCTTCCTGTGACCGATCACATCGACGGCGCCCCCGGAGGCCGTCCGACTAACATTTCATTTACTGTGTGTGACCAGGTGGAAAGCGCACGAAGCCACGTCTGAGACCAAACATTCTTCGAGATCTACCCTGTTTTTATTCCGTTTCCAGCCCGGTTGAACCGTGTAGAGTGAAATATGTGAAACAATTTAAATCAAATGGATTTAAATTGCGCATTCAAATATATGGTTTCGTTATTACAAAGTAACTTTACGTGGAATAGAAACAAAGAAATGTACAGAGCAATCAAGAAACAACGAAAGCATAGCAATTTTAGAACGTGGATAAATAAAAACACAGGGCTCAATGACTTACCCGTTGTCGTTGTGAGTTAAACAAGTACAGCTATGCTTCCAGGTCTGTCGACGTTGCTGTGGTTTTTCGACAGCTGTAGTATGAAGGGTAGTGAAAAAAGTTTTCAGGTGTTTTTAACATTCCAATCGGTCTCGTTCGCTTTTGTTGCGCCTTCAGCTGTGTCGAGGATGTTTAATTCGTCCTCGTATCACCTCCGCAAACTTGTAAAGAAATTAATTAAATACATTACAAAAACATTTCTTTATCAGCGTGTTCATTTCCACGCAAGCTTTTCGTTAAACCAATAAAGCCAACGAAATCACAGCAATTTTAAAACACACGGATTAGAAAAAACACCGTCATTCACGCACAAAAGAAGCAAATTCTTTTTTTTATACTTGACTTATTTATCCCCGAGATGGGGAGCGCACCATTCATGGAAACACTGCAATACCATGTTGATGCATGGAGTGGAAGGAGCAAGCTCCGCTTCCATTTCCGAAGGTCAAAAATCCATTTAACATATAGTCCCCGGATAGGAGACGTATCAGACATTAAACTGATAAGAACAGATACTACACTTGATCTTAGCCAAAAGGCCGAGAAGCGATACCGGAATAGACGCAGCCAAAGGGGGAGCCGGCGAAGGCGCTGGCTTTTGGGGTGGAGGCTAGCGGGCACTTAACTCTATACGTTCTCATTGTATAACCCAGAGGTAGAACGTTGAGCTAGCAAATCAGAAGTTCATGTTTTAATGCAGGATCTGATCCACGCTCATGAGAGAGAGAGATAGAGAGAAAACTGCTAATGTATCATGGCTTCCAGGTCTGTCAACGTTGCTGTGGTTTTTCGACAGCTGTAATATGAAGGGTAGAGTGAAAAAAAATATTTAAGTGTTTTGAACATCCCAATTTGTTCGTTTACTTAGTATTTTCTTAATGTTTTCGAGTTAAAAAATAATTCTTAAATCGAGATACATTTACTTAATAAGCAAAGTGGCTTAGAATTTAAGTCTTGTTTACTGAAATAAATTCTAAAATGTAATAGGTTAAGGCTTAAAACAAGTAAAAATATCTGCCAGTGGGGTAAGAAAAATAAACCTAAATTGAGTTTATTATTGAATTAAGTTGAAACTAGAATTAAGTTTATTTTTCTTACCCCGCTGGCAGATATTTTTTATTTGTTTTAAATATAAACCTGTTGATTTTTATAATTTATTTCAATTATTACAAAGTATGCGATCTGATTTTTTTAATCGCGGTGTTTCTTTTATTCCTCGTTTCTTTTCCGTGCATTTGCTTTATTTATTTATTTTTGCTTGTTGCATTTAAATGCACATTTGATTTGTTGCCACATTATTATGTGTTAATGTATTTTTTAACATGTTTATCAACAAAAAGTGCGTTATTATAATTAATTATATAGCTGTGAAATATATACAAGAATTCCCAGCAAAAACAAAACGTTTTTATAACAATTTTCTATTACAATACATAATATCTTAAGCCACTTTGCCTACCAAGTAAATGTATCTCCATTTAAGAATTGTCAGATATTCACTAGAAAACAAGACAAAAACAGTAAGTAAGATATTAATTTACTTTTTTCTTTCAAACATAAATTTACAGACGGCTGGAAATTTTTAATAAAATAACTAGACATACCTATTCGGGTCTGCTCCCGTTTGCTGTGATGACGGGGGACTTAGTCCAAAGCACATTTTGAGGAATACTTACACATTTTACTTCTTATTTCTTTGAAATTAATTACACTATGTATTAAAAATGTCCCGACTGCGAACCTGATAAAACCCAGGTAAAAAGCAAATACAAATAAACCATTTTGATTTAGCAAAAGTTTACAAATAAATGCACTCCTTGCACACAACAAGCACGTCTAGTTACCATTCATATTTTGCGTGATTTAAGTTTCGTCGCATACATTTTGGAAGGCACACGATAAAAACAAAATAAGGCTTTTAATGTATGCCGACCTCATTCTCCGTTGAGGGCTTATCAATCATAATAAACGCTGTTAACTCTTCTCATTGAATGGTCTAAATCCAATGCTGGTAAAGAAATCAAATGTGCATTTAAACGCAACAAGCAAGCCGTAAAGCAATGGATGCAGGCAAACAAACGAGGAATAGCACATACACCACGATTAGATCATCGGGTCGCATACTTTGGAATTAATAAGAAATAATTATTCAGTCTAAAGAAATAAGAAGTAAAATGTCTAAGTATTTCTCCAAATGTGCACACTCATTACAATAAACGGGAGCAGACACGAATAGTTATGTATGTCTCGTTATTTTATTTAAAATTGATAAGCTGTCTAACATATGATATATTTTGATAATACGAAATGCTAAAAAAATAATATAACACCAATCGACAATATCTGTTATTGTTATTTTTACAAGTAAATTCATGTGTAGGAGAAAACAAAGCAGCTGTCAGTCCATACTATATTGAGTGGCCATCGTAGTGGTGCAACCTGAACGATGTTTTCCCTACTTCCGGTCAAAGCCGCCATTTTGTGAAATAGGCATATAGGTGACGCTGGAGCACGCGGCCATTGTCTCTGTTCAACAAAACAAGTGTATATATACACATACGCATATTTTTCCTCAATCAATCACCGAATACAAGGTGCAATTCGATGCCAACTGACCCTTCTCTCTGGTTTCATGTTTGTAAGGAAAATTAAGGGGGAAATTACGATAGCATTTCAGCCAAACATTCATTCGTGCCACGCTGCTTTTCTTTGAACGAAAAAAAACCCTCTGCTCCCCCTACACAATTTCTTCTCCTGTTATTTTATGCTTAAAACAAGCAAATAAATCTGACTACAGGGTTAGAAAAAATTCGTGAACTTTTCCCATAAACACTTAATTCAAGAAAAATTGTCCCACCCCACTGGCCATTTTTTATCCACAATACACATTCGATGTCTGCAGGCACCATTGTCTTTGTTCAACGCAAACAATTCTGTTGCGTTTTTCTTTGAACGAAGTGCTCCGCCTAGATAATTTGACCCATATTCACATGGGTTTGTTTCTCGTTTTTTTTCTTTGAGAACAATCTATATAGCGCCTTCCACAATCGTTTTGGTGTTAGCTTTACGTAAAATAGAAACACAGAAAAGTACTGAGCGATGGAGAGACCACGAACGCGGAACGTATTATGGACCACGGATTGGCAAACAAACTGGCAACCACGCACTAAAGAAGCAAACTCTGATTTTAAACTCACCTTATTTGTCCCCGGAAAGCGCCAGAGTCGATGCACGGAGTGGACGGAACAAGCCTCGCTTCCATAGCCGAAGGTCAAAAATCCATTTAAACGTGTAGTCCCCGGTGTCCACTCGATCTTACCCAAAAAGCCGAGAAGCGATACCGCAATGGCATCCGGAGAAGGTGCTGGCTGTCGGGATGGAGGTTAGCGGGTCAGAGGTCCGGCACTGAAGGTCTGCGTTCATTATTCACCGTGTGCATTTCACTCTATATCCACTTTCTAATGTATAGCACTTGATAAGGATTAACAGTTTAAAAACAGAAATGCAAGACATCAGAAAATACATTTATTTTTTACTTTCATAACATGAGAGGTGTCATACAATAACAAATATGAGCTTTAAAATCACATTCCTAAGTTAAAAATATACATAAAAATAGATATATGGATCATTACACAAATCACTACTCAAAGGAAATATGTTAAATAACTGCTTCAATATTAATTAACAATAACATTTGGCCAAGGCAGTCCTTGTAAATAGACATATAAATAGACAAATAAAATCATGACATATATGCCATAGAGCCTGAGATAGAGAAAAATAATAAGGAATTCTGCTTTTACTACCATCTCAGAAATATTGCCAGAATTAGAGGTTTTGTCTCAAGACAGGACTTAGAGAAACTTGTTCATGCTTTCATCACCAGCAGGGCCGATTATTGCAATGGTCAATGGATTTAAAAAGTACTGTTTCTTGTTTAAAAACCACTTCATGGCTACAATACATGACAGATATGCTAATCGAATATGAAACCGATTACTCGGATCAATAGGATCAGGTCATTTAGAAAAAACAAGGGTTCACTCAAAACAAGGTGCATCAGCATTCAGTTATTATCAGCTTTCAGAAGAGATCAGATGTGCTTCAACAGTAGACACTTTTAAATCTAGATTAAAAACACATCAGTTTAACTTTGCATTTACTGAATGATTTAAAACAGTACGAATAAAACAGTACAAAAGAATAAAACAGTATGAACCTTACCTGTTATAAAGGGAATGAAGCTTACGGTATGGTGCTTACCTGCAGAAATAAATAAAGTACAATAAGAACACACAGAACTTCAATTTTCAAAATTATTTTAACATTAAATGATGATTATTTTACTGGTTTACCTGTTTGTGATTACCACAGAATCCCGTCACCTGGCTGCGGTCTTCATTTGGTGAACGGTTCTTCACTCATAATTGACCTATACAAGAAATAGAGAAGAATAATAAGCAATTCTGCTTTTACATGTAGATGTGTGCCCCAAGAACACAGACACACCGGCTCCAAAAAGTTTAAACAGTACACATTTCTGTTATTTTAATGTGGCAAATGTGTCAGCTTTAAAAGAAGCATACATTACCTTTTAAAGAGGAAATACCTTTTGCATGAAATACCTTTACTCCCAGCATAAGCAAGCAATTTTCAAAATGCTTTTAAAAGTAAATAGTGATTATTTTACTTGTTTACCTGTTTGTGATTACCATGGAATCCTGTCACCATCATTTTTAAGCTTGTAAAGCAAATAATGAAATATTGACTTAGTAGGAAAAAATATTTTGGAAGTATCGTGATAAATGATGAAGAAAATATTTTGCAAAGTGATGGTTAGCACACGGTTGATGGTACCTATTAAATTCCATCATATTTTTTTATTCCTACTATGGAAGTCAATGGTGACTATCTGCTGTGGGTTTACCATCATTCCTCAAAATACCTTCTTTTGTGTTACTCAGAAAAAAACTAATCCTCGTGTTGTTGTAAGCCTGTATGCATGAGTAAATGATGACAGAATTATCATCATAAATTGAAATATCCCTTTAAACTGTATTTCCCCCCCTTAAACCTAAACTTATTTTCTTACAGCAAGTCATTTAGGTAATCAAGAAAATACTTTACCCGTTGTCTTTGTGAGTTAAACAAATACAGCTACGCTTCCAGGTCTGTCGACGTTGCTGTGGTTTTTCGACAGCTGTAGTATGAAGGGTAGCGAATGAATGAATACATTGCAAAAAATCATTTCTTACTTGTTATTTCGAACTGTTTTAACTATACAAATATCTAGAAAGTCTTAAAATAAGATGCATTTTTTGATGAGCAAAATGCCCTAAGAAAATAAACCTAGCCTTTAGGGAGAAAAAACTCAGAATTTGGGCTTAAAACAAGCAAATAAATCTGCCAAAGGGGTAAGAAACAAATCTAGATATAAACACTTAATTCAAGAAAAATTGTCGTAGCCCATTGGCAGATTTGTTGGCTTGTTTAATGTACATGCATGTACAATATTTCAATTTGTCTTGTATTTATTAGCATTTTGTATTGCCCAACGCTGTCTAGGTTGTTTAACTGTTGTCATTTTCTTATAAAAGCCTTTATAATTTATTAGTTTGGATGATTGCCATTCCCGAGAACCTCTTATATTGGAAGTAAAAGAATCATCTAAGCATTATTTTGTGCTCTTAGACATGTAGCCGTTTGATTGTGGTTCTATTTAATGGCTAGTCTATTCGTTTGTAATGGTCAAACGGTTATTAGATTTTCACTGACAGCCCAAATACAGCCTTGTTTTAGCCTAGACACTTATTCGCTGTCTATTAAAAGTTATGTAGTCGTTGAATAGCCGCTTTTTTGATGACTAATGTATTCTTGGGCCGTGGTTAGACGTCTCTTGGATTTTACGTAAAACGACAAGCGAATCTATTTTTACACAAAGGTCAGGGGAGAGCGCGAACGCAGTCCCCCACTATCAGAAATTTTGCAGTCGAGATTCCCACATTTGGGGAATTCGCAAAGGGTCAGCCCAACCGGAGTGCAATGGCTGAGCCTCGCCCTGGGTGAACCACCTTCATGATCATGGTGTCTCCCCTGCCAGGTAAGTATGAGCGACACCCTTTGAGGCCAGACGGCCGCATCTTCCTGTGACCGATCACATCGACGGCGCCCCCGGAGGCCGTCCGACTAACATTTCATTTACTGTGTGTGACCAGGTGGAAAGCGCACGAAGCCACGTCTGAGACCAAACATTCTTCGAGATCTACCCTGTTTTTATTCCGTTTCCAGCCCGGTTGAACCGTGTAGAGTGAAATATGTGAAACAATTTAAATCAAATGGATTTAAATTGCGCATTCAAATATATGGTTTCGTTATTACAAAGTAACTTTACGTGGAATAGAAACAAAGAAATGTACAGAGCAATCAAGAAACAACGAAAGCATAGCAATTTTAGAACGTGGATAAATAAAAACACAGGGCTCAATGACTTACCCGTTGTCGTTGTGAATTAAACAAGTACAGCTATGCTTCCAGGTCTGTCGACGTTGCTGTGGTTTTTCGACAGCTGTAGTATGAAGGGTAGTGAAAAAAGTTTTCAGGTGTTTTTAACATTCCAATCGGTCTCGTTCGCTTTTGTTGCGCCTTCAGCTGTGTCGAGGATGTTTAATTCGTCCTCGTATCACCTCCGCAAACTTGTAAAGAAATTAATTAAATACATTACAAAAACATTTCTTTATCAGCGTGTTCATTTCCACGCAAGCTTTTCGTTAAACCAATAAAGCCAACGAAATCACAGCAATTTTAAAACACACGGATTAGAAAAAACACCGTCATTCACGCACAAAAGAAGCAAATTCTTTTTTTATACTTGACTTATTTATCCCCGAGATGGGGAGCGCACCATTCATGGAAACACTGCAATACCATGTTGATGCATGGAGTGGAAGGAGCAAGCTCCGCTTCCATTTCCGAAGGTCAAAAATCCATTTAACATATAGTCCCCGGATAGGAGACGTATCAGACATTAAACTGATAAGAACAGATACTACACTTGATCTTAGCCAAAAGGCCGAGAAGCGATACCGGAATAGACGCAGCCAAAGGGGGAGCCGGCGAAGGCGCTGGCTTTTGGGGTGGAGGCTAGCGGGCATTTAACTCTATACGTTCTCATTGTATAACCCAGAGGTAGAACGTTGAGCTAGCAAATCAGAAGTTCATGTTTTAATGCAGGATCTGATCCACGCTCATGAGAGAGAGAGAGATAGAGAGAATTTAGAATTTTCAAAAAACCTTTATTACAAATTAAAACATTTTCATAACCTCAAATCAGAAAAAACAAAGAAAAAAATATATATAGTAACGGAAATAACAAAAAAAATAAGCCAACAAAGGAGCAAAGAACAAATCATCTTCAATAACCAGACACAGAGCTCCTCCATAATACCAAATCAATTCAAAAGAAAGAAGATCATTCATTGCTTTAAAGTATCTAAAACCAATAAGGATTCTAGATTTAACTTATTTTAAAAACTGCTAATGTATCATGGCTTCCGGGTCTGTCAACGTTGCTGTGGTTTTTCGACAGCTGTAATATGAAGGGTAGAGTGAAAAAAAAATTTAAGTGTTTTGAACATCCCAATTTGTTCGTTTACTTAGTATTTTCTTAATGTTTTCGAGTTAAAAAATAATTCTTAAATCGAGATACATTTACTTAATAAGCAAAGTGGCTTAGAATTTAAGTCTTGTTTACTGAAATAAATTCTAAAATGTAATAGGTTAAGGCTTAAAACAAGTAAAAATATCTGCCAGTGGGGTAAGAAAAATAAACCTAAATTGAGTTTATTATTGAATTAAGTTGAAACTAGAATTAAGTTTATTTTTCTTACCCCGCTGGCAGATATTTTTTATTTGTTTTAAATATAAACCTGTTGATTTTTATAATTTATTTCAATTATTACAAAGTATGCGATCTGATTTTTTTAATCGCGGTGTTTCTTTTATTCCTCGTTTCTTTTCCGTGCATTTGCTTTATTTATTTATTTTTGCTTGTTGCATTTAAATGCACATTTGATTTGTTGCCACATTATTATGTGTTAATGTATTTTTTAACATGTTTATCAACAAAAAGTGCGTTATTATAATTAATTATATAGCTGTGAAATATATACAAGAATTCCCAGCAAAAACAAAACGTTTTTATAACAATTTTCTATTACAATACATAATATCTTAAGCCACTTTGCTTACCAAGTAAATGTATCTCCATTTAAGCATTGTCAGATATTCACTAGAAAACAAGACAAAAACAGTAAGTAAGATATTAATTTACTTTTTTCTTTCAAACATAAATTTACAGACGGCTGGAAATTTTTAATAAAATAACTAGACATACCTATTCGGGTCTGCTCCCGTTTGCTGTGATGACGGGGGACTTAGTCCAAAGCACATTTTGAGGAATACTTACACATTTTACTTCTTATTTCTTTGAAATTAATTATGCATACACTATGGATTAAAAATGTCCCGACTGCGAACCTGATAAAACCCAGGTAAAAAGCAAATACAAATAAACCATTTTGATTTAGCAAAAGTTTACAAATAAATGCACTCCTTGCACACAACAAGCACGTCTAGTTACCATTCATATTTTGCGTGATTTAAGTTTCGTCGCATACATTTTGGAAGGCACACGATAAAAACAAAATAAGGCTTTTAATGTATGCCGACCTCATTCTCCGTTGAGGGCTTATCAATCATAATAAACGCTGTTAACTCTTCTCATTGAATGGTCTAAATCCAATGCTGGTAAAGAAATCAAATGTGCATTTAAACGCAACAAGCAAGCCGTAAAGCAATGGATGCAGGCAAACAAACGAGGAATAGCACATACACCACGATTAGATCATCGGGTCGCATACTTTGGAATTAATAAGAAATAATTATTCAGTCTAAAGAAATAAGAAGTAAAATGTCTAAGTATTTCTCCAAATGTGCACACTCATTACAATAAACGGGAGCAGACACGAATAGTTATGTATGTCTCGTTATTTTATTTAAAATTGATAAGCTGTCTAACATATGATATATTTTGATAATACGAAATGCTAAAAAAATAATATAACACCAATCGACAATATCTGTTATTGTTATTTTTACAAGTAAATTCATGTGTAGGAGAAAACAAAGCAGCTGTCAGTCCATACTATATTGAGTGGCCATCGTAGTGGTGCAACCTGAACGATGTTTTCCCTACTTCCGGTCAAAGCCGCCATTTTGTGAAATAGGCATATAGGTGACGCTGGAGCACGCGGCCATTGTCTCTGTTCAACAAAACAAGTATATATATACACATACGCATATTTTTCCTCAATCAATCACCGAATACAAGGTGCAATTCGATGCCAACTGACCCTTCTCTCTGGTTTCATGTTTGTAAGGAAAATTAAGGGGGAAATTACGATAGCATTTCAGCCAAACATTCATTCGTGCCACGCTGCTTTTCTTTGAACGAAAAAAAACCCTCTGCTCCCCCTACACAATTTCTTCTCCTGTTATTTTATGCTTAAAACAAGCAAATAAATCTGACTACAGGGTAAGAAAAAATTCGTGAACTTTTCCCATAAACACTTAATTCAAGAAAAATTGTCCCACCCCACTGGCCATTTTTTATCCACAATACACATTCGATGTCTGCAGGCACCATTGTCTTTGTTCAACGCAAACAATTCTGTTGCGTTTTTCTTTGAACGAAGTGCTCCGCCTAGATAATTTGACCCATATTCACATGGGTTTGTTTCTCGTTTTTTTTCTTTGAGAACAATCTATATAGCGCCTTCCACAATCGTTTTGGTGTTAGCTTTACGTAAAATAGAAACACAGAAAAGTACTGAGCGATGGAGAGACCACGAACGCGGAACGTATTATGGACCACGGACTGGCAAACAAACTGGCAACCACGCACTAAAGAAGCAAACTCTGATTTTAAACTCACCTTATTTGTCCCCGGAAAGCGCCAGAGTCGATGCACGGAGTGGACGGAACAAGCCTCGCTTCCATAGCCGAAGGTCAAAAATCCATTTAAACGTGTAGTCCCCGGTGTCCACTCGATCTTACCCAAAAAGCCGAGAAGCGATACCGCAATGGCATCCGGAGAAGGCGCTGGCTGTCGGGATGGAGGTTAGCGGGTCAGAGGTCCGGCACTGAAGGTCTGCGTTCATTATTCACCGTGTGCATTTCACTCTATATCCACTTTCTAATGTATAGCACTTGATAAGGATTAACAGTTTAAAAACAGAAATGCAAGACATCAGAAAATACATTTATTTTTTACTTTCATAACATGAGAGGTGTCATACAATAACAAATATGAGCTTTAAAATCACATTCCTAAGTTAAAAATATACATAAAAATAGATATATGGATCATTACACAAATCACTACTCAAAGGACCTATGTTAAATAACTGCTTCAATATTAATTAACAATAACATTTGGCCAAGGCAGTCCTTGTAAATAGACATATAAATAGACAAATAAAATCATGACATATATGCCGTAGAGCCTGAGATAGAGAAAAATAATAAGGAATTCTGCTTTTACTACCATCTCAGAAATATTGCCAGAATTAGAGGTTTTGTCTCAAGACAGGACTTAGAGAAACTTGTTCATGCTTTCATCACCAGCAGGGCCGATTATTGCAATGGTCAATGGATTTAAAAAGTACTGTTTCTTGTTTAAAAACCACTTCATGGCTACAATACATGACAGATATGCTAATCGAATATGAAACCGATTACTCGGATCAATAGGATCAGGTCATTTAGAAAAAAACAAGGGTTCACTCAAAACAAGGTGCCTCAGCATTCAGTTATTATCAGCTTTCAGAAGAGATCAGATGTGCTTCAACAGTAGACACTTTTAAATCTAGATTAAAAACACATCAGTTTAACTTTGCATTTACTGAATGATTTAAAACAGTACGAATAAAACAGTACAAAAGAATAAAACAGTATGAACCTTACCTGTTATAAAGGGAATGAAGCTTACGGTATGGTGCTTACCTGCAGAAATAAATAAAGTACAATAAGAACACACAGAACTTCAATTTTCAAAATTATTTTAACATTAAATGATGATTATTTTACTGGTTTACCTGTTTGTGATTACCACAGGATCCCGTCACCTGGCTGCGGTCTTCATTTGGTGAACGGTTCTTCACTCATAATTGACCTATACAAGAAATAGAGAAGAATAATAAGCAATTCTGCTTTTACATGTAGATGTGTGCCCCAAGAACACAGACACACCGGCTCCAAAAAGTTTAAACAGTACACATTTCTGTTATTTTAATGTGGCAAATGTGTCAGCTTTAAAAGAAGCATACATTACCTTTTAAAGAGGAAATACCTTTTGCATGAAATACCTTTACTCCCAGCATAAGCAAGCAATTTTCAAAATGCTTTTAAAAGTAAATAGTGATTATTTTACTTGTTTACCTGTTTGTGATTACCATGGAATCCTGTCACCATCATTTTTAAGCTTGTAAAGCAAATAATGAAATATTGACTTAGTAGGAAAAAATATTTTGGAAGTATCGTGATAAATGATGAAGAAAATATTTTGCAAAGTGATGGTTAGCACACGGTTGATGGTACCTATTAAATTCCATCATATTTTTTTATTCCTACTATGGAAGTCAATGGTGACTATCTGCTGTGGGTTTACCATCATTCCTCAAAATACCTTCTTTTGTGTTACTCAGAAAAAAACTAATCCTCGTGTTGTTGTAAGCCTGTATGCATGAGTAAATGATGACAGAATTATCATCATAAATTGAAATATCCCTTTAAACTGTATTTCCCCCCCTTAAACCTAAACTTATTTTCTTACAGCAAGTCATTTAGGTAATCAAGAAAATACTTTACCCGTTGTCTTTGTGAGTTAAACAAATACAGCTACGCTTCCAGGTCTGTCGACGTTGCTGTGGTTTTTCGACAGCTGTAGTATGAAGGGTAGCGAATGAATGAATACATTGCAAAAAATCATTTCTTACTTGTTATTTCGAACTGTTTTAACTATACAAATATCTAGAAAGTCTTAAAATAAGATGCATTTTTTGATGAGCAAAATGCCCTAAGAAAATAAACCTAGCCTTTAGGGAGAAAAAACTCAGAATTTGGGCTTAAAACAAGCAAATAAATCTGCCAAAGGGGTAAGAAACAAATCTAGATATAAACACTTAATTCAAGAAAAATTGTCGTAGCCCATTGGCAGATTTGTTGGCTTGTTTAATGTACATGCATGTACAATATTTCAATTTGTCTTGTATTTATTAGCATTTTGTATTGCCCAACGCTGTCTAGGTTGTTTAACTGTTGTCATTTTCTTATAAAAGCCTTTATAATTTATTAGTTTGGATGATTGCCATTCCCGAGAACCTCTTATATTGGAAGTAAAAGAATCATCTAAGCATTATTTTGTGCTCTTAGACATGTAGCCGTTTGATTGTGGTTCTATTTAATGGCTAGTCTATTCGTTTGGAATGGTCAAACGGCTATTAGATTTTCACTGACAGCCCAAATACAGCCTTGTTTTAGCATAGACACTTATTCGCTGTCTATTAAAAGTTATGTAGTCGTTGAATAGCCGCTTTTTTGATGACTAATGTATTCTTGGGCCGTGGTTAGACGTCTCTTGGATTTTACGTAAAACGACAAGCGAATCTATTTTTACACAAAGGTCAGGGGAGAGCGCGAACGCAGTCCCCCACTATCAGAAATTTTGCAGTCGAGATTCCCACATTTGGGGAATTCGCAAAGGGTCAGCCCAACCGGAGTGCAATGGCTGAGCCTCGCCCTGGGTGAACCACCTTCATGATCATGGTGTCTCCCCTGCCAGGTAAGTATGAGCGACACCCTTTGAGGCCAGACGGCCGCATCTTCCTGTGACCGATCACATCGACGGCGCCCCCGGAGGCCGTCCGACTAACATTTCATTTACTGTGTGTGACCAGGTGGAAAGCGCACGAAGCCACGTCTGAGACCAAACATTCTTCGAGATCTACCCTGTTTTTATTCCGTTTCCAGCCCGGTTGAACCGTGTAGAGTGAAATATGTGAAACAATTTAAATCAAATGGATTTAAATTGCGCATTCAAATATATGGTTTCGTTATTACAAAGTAACTTTACGTGGAATAGAAACAAAGAAATGTACAGAGCAATCAAGAAACAACGAAAGCATAGCAATTTTAGAACGTGGATAAATAAAAACACAGGGCTCAATGACTTACCCGTTGTCGTTGTGAATTAAACAAGTACAGCTATGCTTCCAGGTCTGTCGACGTTGCTGTGGTTTTTCGACAGCTGTAGTATGAAGGGTAGTGAAAAAAGTTTTCAGGTGTTTTTAACATTCCAATCGGTCTCGTTCGCTTTTGTTGCGCCTTCAGCTGTGTCGAGGATGTTTAATTCGTCCTCGTATCACCTCCGCAAACTTGTAAAGAAATTAATTAAATACATTACAAAAACATTTCTTTATCAGCGTGTTCATTTCCACGCAAGCTTTTCGTTAAACCAATAAAGCCAACGAAATCACAGCAATTTTAAAACACACGGATTAGAAAAAACACCGTCATTCACGCACAAAAGAAGCAAATTCTTTTTTTATACTTGACTTATTTATCCCCGAGATGGGGAGCGCACCATTCATGGAAACACTGCAATACCATGTTGATGCATGGAGTGGAAGGAGCAAGCTCCGCTTCCATTTCCGAAGGTCAAAAATCCATTTAACATATAGTCCCCGGATAGGAGACGTATCAGACATTAAACTGATAAGAACAGATACTACACTTGATCTTAGCCAAAAGGCCGAGAAGCGATACCGGAATAGACGCAGCCAAAGGGGGAGCCGGCGAAGGCGCTGGCTTTTGGGGTGGAGGCTAGCGGGCATTTAACTCTATACGTTCTCATTGTATAACCCAGAGGTAGAACGTTGAGCTAGCAAATCAGAAGTTCATGTTTTAATGCAGGATCTGATCCACGCTCATGAGAGAGAGAGAGATAGAGAGAATTTAGAATTTTCAAAAAACCTTTATTACAAATTAAAACATTTTCATAACCTCAAATCAGAAAAAACAAAGAAAAAAATATATATAGTAACGGAAATAACAAAAAAAATAAGCCAACAAAGGAGCAAAGAACAAATCATCTTCAATAACCAGACACAGAGCTCCTCCATAATACCAAATCAATTCAAAAGAAAGAAGATCATTCATTGCTTTAAAGTATCTAAAACCAATAAGGATTCTAGATTTAACTTATTTTAAAAACTGCTAATGTATCATGGCTTCCGGGTCTGTCAACGTTGCTGTGGTTTTTCGACAGCTGTAATATGAAGGGTAGAGTGAAAAAAAAATTTAAGTGTTTTGAACATCCCAATTTGTTCGTTTACTTAGTATTTTCTTAATGTTTTCGAGTTAAAAAATAATTCTTAAATCGAGATACATTTACTTAATAAGCAAAGTGGCTTAGAATTTAAGTCTTGTTTACTGAAATAAATTCTAAAATGTAATAGGTTAAGGCTTAAAACAAGTAAAAATATCTGCCAGTGGGGTAAGAAAAATAAACCTAAATTGTGTTTATTATTGAATTAAGTTGAAACTAGAATTAAGTTTATTTTTCTTACCCCGCTGGCAGATATTTTTTATTTGTTTTAAATATAAACCTGTTGATTTTTATAATTTATTTCAATTATTACAAAGTATGCGATCTGATTTTTTTAATCGCGGTGTTTCTTTTATTCCTCGTTTCTTTTCCGTGCATTTGCTTTATTTATTTATTTTTGCTTGTTGCATTTAAATGCACATTTGATTTGTTGCCACATTATTATGTGTTAATGTATTTTTTAACATGTTTATCAACAAAAAGTGCGTTATTATAATTAATTATATAGCTGTGAAATATATACAAGAATTCCCAGCAAAAACAAAACGTTTTTATAACAATTTTCTATTACAATACATAATATCTTAAGCCACTTTGCTTACCAAGTAAATGTATCTCCATTTAAGCATTGTCAGATATTCACTAGAAAACAAGACAAAAACAGTAAGTAAGATATTAATTTACTTTTTTCTTTCAAACATAAATTTACAGACGGCTGGAAATTTTTAATAAAATAACTAGACATACCTATTCGGGTCTGCTCCCGTTTGCTGTGATGACGGGGGACTTAGTCCAAAGCACATTTTGAGGAATACTTACACATTTTACTTCTTATTTCTTTGAAATTAATTATGCATACACTATGTATTAAAAATGTCCCGACTGCGAACCTGATAAAACCCAGGTAAAAAGCAAATACAAATAAACCATTTTGATTTAGCAAAAGTTTACAAATAAATGCACTCCTTGCACACAACAAGCACGTCTAGTTACCATTCATATTTTGCGTGATTTAAGTTTCGTCGCATACATTTTGGAAGGCACACGATAAAAACAAAATAAGGCTTTTAATGTATGCCGACCTCATTCTCCGTTGAGGGCTTATCAATCATAATAAACGCTGTTAACTCTTCTCATTGAATGGTCTAAATCCAATGCTGGTAAAGAAATCAAATGTGCATTTAAACGCAACAAGCAAGCCGTAAAGCAATGGATGCAGGCAAACAAACGAGGAATAGCACATACACCACGATTAGATCATCGGGTCGCATACTTTGGAATTAATAAGAAATAATTATTCAGTCTAAAGAAATAAGAAGTAAAATGTCTAAGTATTTCTCCAAATGTGCACACTCATTACAATAAACGGGAGCAGACACGAATAGTTATGTATGTCTCGTTATTTTATTTAAAATTGATAAGCTGTCTAACATATGATATATTTTGATAATACGAAATGCTAAAAAAATAATATAACACCAATCGACAATATCTGTTATTGTTATTTTTACAAGTAAATTCATGTGTAGGAGAAAACAAAGCAGCTGTCAGTCCATACTATATTGAGTGGCCATCGTAGTGGTGCAACCTGAACGATGTTTTCCCTACTTCCGGTCAAAGCCGCCATTTTGTGAAATAGGCATATAGGTGACGCTGGAGCACGCGGCCATTGTCTCTGTTCAACAAAACAAGTATATATATACACATACGCATATTTTTCCTCAATCAATCACCGAATACAAGGTGCAATTCGATGCCAACTGACCCTTCTCTCTGGTTTCATGTTTGTAAGGAAAATTAAGGGGGAAATTACGATAGCATTTCAGCCAAACATTCATTCGTGCCACGCTGCTTTTCTTTGAACGAAAAAAAACCCTCTGCTCCCCCTACACAACTTCTGCTCCTGTTATTTTATGCTTAAAACAAGCAAATAAATCTGACTACAGGGTAAGAAAAAATTCGTGAACTTTTCCCATAAACACTTAATTCAAGAAAAATTGTCCCACCCCACTGGCCATTTTTTATCCACAATACACATTCGATGTCTGCAGGCACCATTGTCTTTGTTCAACGCAAACAATTCTGTTGCGTTTTTCTTTGAACGAAGTGCTCCGCCTAGATAATTTGACCCATATTCACATGGGTTTGTTTCTCGTTTTTTTTCTTTGAGAACAATCTATATAGCGCCTTCCACAATCGTTTTGGTGTTAGCTTTACGTAAAATAGAAACACAGAAAAGTACTGAGCGATGGAGAGACCACGAACGCGGAACGTATTATGGACCACGGACTGGCAAACAAACTGGCAACCACGCACTAAAGAAGCAAACTCTGATTTTAAACTCACCTTATTTGTCCCCGGAAAGCGCCAGAGTCGATGCACGGAGTGGACGGAACAAGCCTCGCTTCCATAGCCGAAGGTCAAAAATCCATTTAAACGTGTAGTCCCCGGTGTCCACTCGATCTTACCCAAAAAGCCGAGAAGCGATACCGCAATGGCATCCGGAGAAGGCGCTGGCTGTCGGGATGGAGGTTAGCGGGTCAGAGGTCCGGCACTGAAGGTCTGCGTTCATTATTCACCGTGTGCATTTCACTCTATATCCACTTTCTAATGTATAGCACTTGATAAGGATTAACAGTTTAAAAACAGAAATGCAAGACATCAGAAAATACATTTATTTTTTACTTTCATAACATGAGAGGTGTCATACAATAACAAATATGAGCTTTAAAATCACATTCCTAAGTTAAAAATATACATAAAAATAGATATATGGATCATTACACAAATCACTACTCAAAGGACCTATGTTAAATAACTGCTTCAATATTAATTAACAATAACATTTGGCCAAGGCAGTCCTTGTAAATAGACATATAAATAGACAAATAAAATCATGACATATATGCCGTAGAGCCTGAGATAGAGAAAAATAATAAGGAATTCTGCTTTTACTACCATCTCAGAAATATTGCCAGAATTAGAGGTTTTGTCTCAAGACAGGACTTAGAGAAACTTGTTCATGCTTTCATCACCAGCAGGGCCGATTATTGCAATGGTCAATGGATTTAAAAAGTACTGTTTCTTGTTTAAAAACCACTTCATGGCTACAATACATGACAGATATGCTAATCGAATATGAAACCGATTACTCGGATCAATAGGATCAGGTCATTTAGAAAAAAACAAGGGTTCACTCAAAACAAGGTGCCTCAGCATTCAGTTATTATCAGCTTTCAGAAGAGATCAGATGTGCTTCAACAGTAGACACTTTTAAATCTAGATTAAAAACACATCAGTTTAACTTTGCATTTACTGAATGATTTAAAACAGTACAAATAAAACAGTACAAAAGAATAAAACAGTATGAACCTTACCTGTTATAAAGGGAATGAAGCTTACGGTATGGTGCTTACCTGCAGAAATAAATAAAGTACAATAAGAACACACAGAACTTCAATTTTCAAAATTATTTTAACATTAAATGATGATTATTTTACTGGTTTACCTGTTTGTGATTACCACAGGATCCCGTCACCTGGCTGCGGTCTTCATTTGGTGAACGGTTCTTCACTCATAATTGACCTATACAAGAAATAGAGAAGAATAATAAGCAATTCTGCTTTTACATGTAGATGTGTGCCCCAAGAACACAGACACACCGGCTCCAAAAAGTTTAAACAGTACACATTTCTGTTATTTTAATGTGGCAAATGTGTCAGCTTTAAAAGAAGCATACATTACCTTTTAAAGAGGAAATACCTTTTGCATGAAATACCTTTACTCCCAGCATAAGCAAGCAATTTTCAAAATGCTTTTAAAAGTAAATAGTGATTATTTTACTTGTTTACCTGTTTGTGATTACCATGGAATCCTGTCACCATCATTTTTAAGCTTGTAAAGCAAATAATGAAATATTGACTTAGTAGGAAAAAATATTTTGGAAGTATCGTGATAAATGATGAAGAAAATATTTTGCAAAGTGATGGTTAGCACACGGTTGATGGTACCTATTAAATTCCATCATATTTTTTTATTCCTACTATGGAAGTCAATGGTGACTATCTGCTGTGGGTTTACCATCATTCCTCAAAATACCTTCTTTTGTGTTACTCAGAAAAAAACTAATCCTCGTGTTGTTGTAAGCCTGTATGCATGAGTAAATGATGACAGAATTATCATCATAAATTGAAATATCCCTTTAAACTGTATTTCCCCCCCTTAAACCTAAACTTATTTTCTTACAGCAAGTCATTTAGGTAATCAAGAAAATACTTTACCCGTTGTCTTTGTGAGTTAAACAAATACAGCTACGCTTCCAGGTCTGTCGACGTTGCTGTGGTTTTTCGACAGCTGTAGTATGAAGGGTAGCGAATGAATGAATACATTGCAAAAAATCATTTCTTACTTGTTATTTCGAACTGTTTTAACTATACAAATATCTAGAAAGTCTTAAAATAAGATGCATTTTTTGATGAGCAAAATGCCCTAAGAAAATAAACCTAGCCTTTAGGGAGAAAAAACTCAGAATTTGGGCTTAAAACAAGCAAATAAATCTGCCAAAGGGGTAAGAAACAAATCTAGATATAAACACTTAATTCAAGAAAAATTGTCGTAGCCCATTGGCAGATTTGTTGGCTTGTTTAATGTACATGCATGTACAATATTTCAATTTGTCTTGTATTTATTAGCATTTTGTATTGCCCAACGCTGTCTAGGTTGTTTAACTGTTGTCATTTTCTTATAAAAGCCTTTATAATTTATTAGTTTGGATGATTGCCATTCCCGAGAACCTCTTATATTGGAAGTAAAAGAATCATCTAAGCATTATTTTGTGCTCTTAGACATGTAGCCGTTTGATTGTGGTTCTATTTAATGGCTAGTCTATTCGTTTGGAATGGTCAAACGGCTATTAGATTTTCACTGACAGCCCAAATACAGCCTTGTTTTAGCCTAGACACTTATTCGCTGTCTATTAAAAGTTATGTAGTCGTTGAATAGCCGCTTTTTTGATGACTAATGTATTCTTGGGCCGTGGTTAGACGTCTCTTGGATTTTACGTAAAACGACAAGCGAATCTATTTTTACACAAAGGTCAGGGGAGAGCGCGAACGCAGTCCCCCACTATCAGAAATTTTGCAGTCGAGATTCCCACATTTGGGGAATTCGCAAAGGGTCAGCCCAACCGGAGTGCAATGGCTGAGCCTCGCCCTGGGTGAACCACCTTCATGATCATGGTGTCTCCCCTGCCAGGTAAGTATGAGCGACACCCTTTGAGGCCAGACGGCCGCATCTTCCTGTGACCGATCACATCGACGGCGCCCCCGGAGGCCGTCCGACTAACATTTCATTTACTGTGTGTGACCAGGTGGAAAGCGCACGAAGCCACGTCTGAGACCAAACATTCTTCGAGATCTACCCTGTTTTTATTCCGTTTCCAGCCCGGTTGAACCGTGTAGAGTGAAATATGTGAAACAATTTAAATCAAATGGATTTAAATTGCGCATTCAAATATATGGTTTCGTTATTACAAAGTAACTTTACGTGGAATAGAAACAAAGAAATGTACAGAGCAATCAAGAAACAACGAAAGCATAGCAATTTTAGAACGTGGATAAATAAAAACACAGGGCTCAATGACTTACCCGTTGTCGTTGTGAATTAAACAAGTACAGCTATGCTTCCAGGTCTGTCGACGTTGCTGTGGTTTTTCGACAGCTGTAGTATGAAGGGTAGTGAAAAAAGTTTTCAGGTGTTTTTAACATTCCAATCGGTCTCGTTCGCTTTTGTTGCGCCTTCAGCTGTGTCGAGGATGTTTAATTCGTCCTCGTATCACCTCCGCAAACTTGTAAAGAAATTAATTAAATACATTACAAAAACATTTCTTTATCAGCGTGTTCATTTCCACGCAAGCTTTTCGTTAAACCAATAAAGCCAACGAAATCACAGCAATTTTAAAACACACGGATTAGAAAAAACACCGTCATTCACGCACAAAAGAAGCAAATTCTTTTTTTATACTTGACTTATTTATCCCCGAGATGGGGAGCGCACCATTCATGGAAACACTGCAATACCATGTTGATGCATGGAGTGGAAGGAGCAAGCTCCGCTTCCATTTCCGAAGGTCAAAAATCCATTTAACATATAGTCCCCGGATAGGAGACGTATCAGACATTAAACTGATAAGAACAGATACTACACTTGATCTTAGCCAAAAGGCCGCGAAGCGATACCGGAATAGACGCAGCCAAAGGGGGAGCCGGCGAAGGCGCTGGCTTTTGGGGTGGAGGCTAGCGGGCATTTAACTCTATACGTTCTCATTGTATAACCCAGAGGTAGAACGTTGAGCTAGCAAATCAGAAGTTCATGTTTTAATGCAGGATCTGATCCACGCTCATGAGAGAGAGAGAGATAGAGAGAATTTAGAATTTTCAAAAAACCTTTATTACAAATTAAAACATTTTCATAACCTCAAATCAGAAAAAACAAAGAAAAAAATATATATAGTAACGGAAATAACAAAAAAATAAGCCAACATAGGAGCAAAGAACAAATCATCTTCAATAACCAGACACAGAGCTCCTCCATAATACCAAATCAATTCAAAAGAAAGAAGATCATTCATTGCTTTAAAGTATCTAAAACCAATAAGGATTCTAGATTTAACTTATTTTAAAAACTGCTAATGTATCATGGCTTCCGGGTCTGTCAACGTTGCTGTGGTTTTTCGACAGCTGTAATATGAAGGGTAGAGTGAAAAAAAATATTTAAGTGTTTTGAACATCCCAATTTGTTCGTTTACTTAGTATTTTCTTAATGTTTTCGAGTTAAAAAATAATTCTTAAATCGAGATACATTTACTTAATAAGCAAAGTGGCTTAGAATTTAAGTCTTGTTTACTGAAATAAATTCTAAAATGTAATAGGTTAAGGCTTAAAACAAGTAAAAATATCTGCCAGTGGGGTAAGAAAAATAAACCTAAATTGAGTTTATTATTGAATTAAGTTGAAACTAGAATTAAGTTTATTTTTCTTACCCCGCTGGCAGATATTTTTTATTTGTTTTAAATATAAACCTGTTGATTTTTATAATTTATTTCAATTATTACAAAGTATGCGATCTGATTTTTTTAATCGCGGTGTTTCTTTTATTCCTCGTTTCTTTTCCGTGCATTTGCTTTATTTATTTATTTTTGCTTGTTGCATTTAAATGCACATTTGATTTGTTGCCACATTATTATGTGTTAATGTATTTTTTAACATGTTTATCAACAAAAAGTGCGTTATTATAATTAATTATATAGCTGTGAAATATATACAAGAATTCCCAGCAAAAACAAAACGTTTTTATAACAATTTTCTATTACAATACATAATATCTTAAGCCACTTTGCTTACCAAGTAAATGTATCTCCATTTAAGCATTGTCAGATATTCACTAGAAAACAAGACAAAAACAGTAAGTAAGATATTAATTTACTTTTTTCTTTCAAACATAAATTTACAGACGGCTGGAAATTTTTAATAAAATAACTAGACATACCTATACGGGTCTGCTCCCGTTTGCTGTGATGACGGGGGACTTAGTCCAAAGCACATTTTGAGGAATACTTACACATTTTACTTCTTATTTCTTTGAAATTAATTATGCATACACTATGGATTAAAAATGTCCCGACTGCGAACCTGATAAAACCCAGGTAAAAAGCAAATACAAATAAACCATTTTGATTTAGCAAAAGTTTACAAATAAATGCACTCCTTGCACACAACAAGCACGTCTAGTTACCATTCATATTTTGCGTGATTTAAGTTTCGTCGCATACATTTTGGAAGGCACACGATAAAAACAAAATAAGGCTTTTAATGTATGCCGACCTCATTCTCCGTTGAGGGCTTATCAATCATAATAAACGCTGGTAACTCTTCTCATTGAATGGTCTAAATCCAATGCTGGTAAAGAAATCAAATGTGCATTTAAACGCAACAAGCAAACCGTAAAGCAATGGATGCAGGCAAACAAACGAGGAATAGCACATACACCACGATTAGATCATCGGGTCGCATACTTTGGAATTAATAAGAAATAATTATTCAGTCTAAAGAAATAAGAAGTAAAATGTCTAAGTATTTCTCCAAATGTGCACACTCATTACAATAAACGGGAGCAGACACGAATAGTTATGTATGTCTCGTTATTTTATTTAAAATTGATAAGCTGTCTAACATATGATATATTTTGATAATACGAAATGCTAAAAAAATAATATAACACCAATCGACAATATCTGTTATTGTTATTTTTACAAGTAAATTCATGTGTAGGAGAAAACAAAGCAGCTGTCAGTCCATACTATATTGAGTGGCCATCGTAGTGGTGCAACCTGAACGATGTTTTCCCTACTTCCGGTCAAAGCCGCCATTTTGTGAAATAGGCATATAGGTGACGCTGGAGCACGCGGCCATTGTCTCTGTTCAACAAAACAAGTATATATATACACATACGCATATTTTTCCTCAATCAATCACCGAATACAAGGTGCAATTCGATGCCAACTGACCCTTCTCTCTGGTTTCATGTTTGTAAGGAAAATTAAGGGGGAAATTACGATAGCATTTCAGCCAAACATTCATTCGTGCCACGCTGCTTTTCTTTGAACGAAAAAAAACCCTCTGCTCCCCCTACACAATTTCTTCTCCTGTTATTTTATGCTTAAAACAAGCAAATAAATCTGACTACAGGGTAAGAAAAAATTCGTGAACTTTTCCCATAAACACTTAATTCAAGAAAAATTGTCCCACCCCACTGGCCATTTTTTATCCACAATACACATTCGATGTCTGCAGGCACCATTGTCTTTGTTCAACGCAAACAATTCTGTTGCGTTTTTCTTTGAACGAAGTGCTCCGCCTAGATAATTTGACCCATATTCACATGGGTTTGTTTCTCGTTTTTTTTCTTTGAGAACAATCTATATAGCGCCTTCCACAATCGTTTTGGTGTTAGCTTTACGTAAAATAGAAACACAGAAAAGTACTGAGCGATGGAGAGACCACGAACGCGGAACGTATTATGGACCACGGACTGGCAAACAAACTGGCAACCACGCACTAAAGAAGCAAACTCTGATTTTAAACTCACCTTATTTGTCCCCGGAAAGCGCCAGAGTCGATGCACGGAGTGGACGGAACAAGCCTCGCTTCCATAGCCGAAGGTCAAAAATCCATTTAAACGTGTAGTCCCCGGTGTCCACTCGATCTTACCCAAAAAGCCGAGAAGCGATACCGCAATGGCATCCGGAGAAGGCGCTGGCTGTCGGGATGGAGGTTAGCGGGTCAGAGGTCCGGCACTGAAGGTCTGCGTTCATTATTCACCGTGTGCATTTCACTCTATATCCACTTTCTAATGTATAGCACTTGATAAGGATTAACAGTTTAAAAACAGAAATGCAAGACATCAGAAAATACATTTATTTTTTACTTTCATAACATGAGAGGTGTCATACAATAACAAATATGAGCTTTAAAATCACATTCCTAAGTTAAAAATATACATAAAAATAGATATATGGATCATTACACAAATCACTACTCAAAGGACCTATGTTAAATAACTGCTTCAATATTAATTAACAATAACATTTGGCCAAGGCAGTCCTTGTAAATAGACATATAAATAGACAAATAAAATCATGACATATATGCCGTAGAGCCTGAGATAGAGAAAAATAATAAGGAATTCTGCTTTTACTACCATCTCAGAAATATTGCCAGAATTAGAGGTTTTGTCTCAAGACAGGACTTAGAGAAACTTGTTCATGCTTTCATCACCAGCAGGGCCGATTATTGCAATGGTCAATGGATTTAAAAAGTACTGTTTCTTGTTTAAAAACCACTTCATGGCTACAATACATGACAGATATGCTAATCGAATATGAAACCGATTACTCGGATCAATAGGATCAGGTCATTTAGAAAAAAACAAGGGTTCACTCAAAACAAGGTGCCTCAGCATTCAGTTATTATCAGCTTTCAGAAGAGATCAGATGTGCTTCAACAGTAGACACTTTTAAATCTAGATTAAAAACACATCAGTTTAACTTTGCATTTACTGAATGATTTAAAACAGTACGAATAAAACAGTACAAAAGAATAAAACAGTATGAACCTTACCTGTTATAAAGGGAATGAAGCTTACGGTATGGTGCTTACCTGCAGAAATAAATAAAGTACAATAAGAACACACAGAACTTCAATTTTCAAAATTATTTTAACATTAAATGATGATTATTTTACTGGTTTACCTGTTTGTGATTACCACAGGATCCCGTCACCTGGCTGCGGTCTTCATTTGGTGAACGGTTCTTCACTCATAATTGACCTATACAAGAAATAGAGAAGAATAATAAGCAATTCTGCTTTTACATGTAGATGTGTGCCCCAAGAACACAGACACACCGGCTCCAAAAAGTTTAAACAGTACACATTTCTGTTATTTTAATGTGGCAAATGTGTCAGCTTTAAAAGAAGCATACATTACCTTTTAAAGAGGAAATACCTTTTGCATGAAATACCTTTACTCCCAGCATAAGCAAGCAATTTTCAAAATGCTTTTAAAAGTAAATAGTGATTATTTTACTTGTTTACCTGTTTGTGATTACCATGGAATCCTGTCACCATCATTTTTAAGCTTGTAAAGCAAATAATGAAATATTGACTTAGTAGGAAAAAATATTTTGGAAGTATCGTGATAAATGATGAAGAAAATATTTTGCAAAGTGATGGTTAGCACACGGTTGATGGTACCTATTAAATTCCATCATATTTTTTTATTCCTACTATGGAAGTCAATGGTGACTATCTGCTGTGGGTTTACCATCATTCCTCAAAATACCTTCTTTTGTGTTACTCAGAAAAAAACTAATCCTCGTGTTGTTGTAAGCCTGTATGCATGAGTAAATGATGACAGAATTATCATCATAAATTGAAATATCCCTTTAAACTGTATTTCCCCCCCTTAAACCTAAACTTATTTTCTTACAGCAAGTCATTTAGGTAATCAAGAAAATACTTTACCCGTTGTCTTTGTGAGTTAAACAAATACAGCTACGCTTCCAGGTCTGTCGACGTTGCTGTGGTTTTTCGACAGCTGTAGTATGAAGGGTAGCGAATGAATGAATACATTGCAAAAAATCATTTCTTACTTGTTATTTCGAACTGTTTTAACTATACAAATATCTAGAAAGTCTTAAAATAAGATGCATTTTTTGATGAGCAAAATGCCCTAAGAAAATAAACCTAGCCTTTAGGGAGAAAAAACTCAGAATTTGGGCTTAAAACAAGCAAATAAATCTGCCAAAGGGGTAAGAAACAAATCTAGATATAAACACTTAATTCAAGAAAAATTGTCGTAGCCCATTGGCAGATTTGTTGGCTTGTTTAATGTACATGCATGTACAATATTTCAATTTGTCTTGTATTTATTAGCATTTTGTATTGCCCAACGCTGTCTAGGTTGTTTAACTGTTGTCATTTTTTTATAAAAGCCTTTATAATTTATTAGTTTGGATGATTGCCATTCCCGAGAACCTCTTATATTGGAAGTAAAAGAATCATCTAAGCATTATTTTGTGCTCTTAGACATGTAGCCGTTTGATTGTGGTTCTATTTAATGGCTAGTCTATTCGTTTGGAATGGTCAAACGGCTATTAGATTTTCACTGACAGCCCAAATACAGCCTTGTTTTAGCCTAGACACTTATTCGCTGTCTATTAAAAGTTATGTAGTCGTTGAATAGCCGCTTTTTTGATGACTAATGTATTCTTGGGCCGTGGTTAGACGTCTCTTGGATTTTACGTAAAACGACAAGCGAATCTATTTTTAACACAAAGGTCAGGGGAGAGCGCGAACGCAGTCCCCCACTATCAGAAATTTTGCAGTCGAGATTCCCACATTTGGGGAATTCGCAAAGGGTCAGCCCAACCGGAGTGCAATGGCTGAGCCTCGCCCTGGGTGAACCACCTTCATGATCATGGTGTCTCCCCTGCCAGGTAAGTATGAGCGACACCCTTTGAGGCCAGACGGCCGCATCTTCCTGTGACCGATCACATCGACGGCGCCCCCGGAGGCCGTCCGACTAACATTTCATTTACTGTGTGTGACCAGGTGGAAAGCGCACGAAGCCACGTCTGAGACCAAACATTCTTCGAGATCTACCCTGTTTTTATTCCGTTTCCAGCCCGGTTGAACCGTGTAGAGTGAAATATGTGAAACAATTTAAATCAAATGGATTTAAATTGCGCATTCAAATATATGGTTTCGTTATTACAAAGTAACTTTACGTGGAATAGAAACAAAGAAATGTACAGAGCAATCAAGAAACAACGAAAGCATAGCAATTTTAGAACGTGGATAAATAAAAACACAGGGCTCAATGACTTACCCGTTGTCGTTGTGAGTTAAACAAGTACAGCTATGCTTCCAGGTCTGTCGACGTTGCTGTGGTTTTTCGACAGCTGTAGTATGAAGGGTAGTGAAAAAAGTTTTCAGGTGTTTTTAACATTCCAATCGGTCTCGTTCGCTTTTGTTGCGCCTTCAGCTGTGTCGAGGATGTTTAATTCGTCCTCGTATCACCTCCGCAAACTTGTAAAGAAATTAATTAAATACATTACAAAAACATTTCTTTATCAGCGTGTTCATTTCCACGCAAGCTTTTCGTTAAACCAATAAAGCCAACGAAATCACAGCAATTTTAAAACACACGGATTAGAAAAAACACCGTCATTCACGCACAAAAGAAGCAAATTCTTTTTTTTATACTTGACTTATTTATCCCCGAGATGGGGAGCGCACCATTCATGGAAACACTGCAATACCATGTTGATGCATGGAGTGGAAGGAGCAAGCTCCGCTTCCATTTCCGAAGGTCAAAAATCCATTTAACATATACACTGTAAGCAATTGCTGTAAATTAACAGCCAATTTTCAACAGTAAAATACTGTTTTCATGTTAAACAGTTTAGTACTGTAGTTAGCAATGCATTGTGGGCTGATTAAATTGGAGCAACAAGACAGAGGCCCTCAACAGTAAGTTGATGTTTTAAATTACAGGACAATACAGTATTTTCTCGAAAATGCGTGTTGACTGGGGAATTTGGAGCACGGTCAGAAGCTAAGCAATGTTAGTCTTATAAATTGAAGCTAGCCTATTACTTTTGGTCAATTTTCTTTAAAAAATACAGATATAATTTGCCATTAACTCCTGGATGGAATTTCGGGAACCATTATTTGGATAGGAGATTTTCCAGAAGAGGACGTACAATTTAGATGACGTGCTGCACATTCTCAAGTGTTCTTCATCAAATTGATCGGGTCTTGCATCTACAAATGAAACGGTAATTCAAATCTTATTCATATTGCCAAGAATGCTTGATATCAACTGATAGAAGCTTCTCTTATAGGGATTTAAACGTGTCATCTAACAGTGAGGCTTAGATTTGAATAGCCATTAACAATATTACTTTTACTTCAACAACACTTATTAAAGAATTTATTTCAACCAAACCATAGGATTATATGAACATCGACTAACCGAGATGGTTTTGTTGAGTTTTATTTAGTTTTGTTGACTTTAATGAAAAGTGTTTTACAAACAGTTAACAAGAAAATAAAGCTAATTGTAGCTTGGTTAAAGTTGAACTTTGCATTTTTCTTTTTAAACGCCAAATTGGTGTAAAATATTGTCTTTCTGGACTCTTTGTGAATGCAATGTGTGTACTAATTTGTGGGAGTACTACTACATATGTAAAAAGAGAGGTGTAAATTATTTTGTGGTTTAAAGGATGCTGCATGTAAATTGTTACCCTTTAAATTTTGGATGTCAAATATATTTAGAAGTTTGATTGTAGGTACTTCAGAAGCCTACCTCGTTCACCTCTTGGTTACATTCCACCGAGTGTTTACTAGTTATTGTCCTTTTTATAAATGTTCTTCTTAAAAATCTTATTATGGTAAGGATAACATATTTGTTCCCTTCAGGTGTCTGCCACTGCAGTTGATGTTGAGACAACTCTCAGTCTTCCTGCAAGTCCTCGCCTGATACCTGGTAATATACATTTAATTTAGATTCATTGATAGAAGCATTGTATATCTTATCGGCCATTCATCTTGAGTTTACAAATGTTTAAACAAAGTAACAAGTATTTCCATGTTGTTAAGTTTTAAGGGCATCACACCAACATTTGCAATTGGACTTGCTGCTATGTTTGCAACCTACTACATTTTCAGCCTTCAGTATCAAGATGAGACAGCCTGCCCTGTGGAATTCAAAATTAATGTGTTTGTATGTTATGCATAAAATGGAATTATCCCTTTACATTTCAAGCCTCAACACTTACACACCTACACACCTACACACACACGCACGCACGCACGCACGCACGCACGCACGCACGCACACACACAGGGTATAGACTTTTTTATAACTCCATTTGATGTAATTAAATCCACTCAATTTGTGCAATGAAGAAGACAAAAAACAATTAATTGCTTTTGATTTCAGGCGCTTCATTGATATAAATCCAGAGAGAGGGACAAATGCCAAAATCATCAAGCAAGGTTGTCTCTAAGAAGAAAGGTGTGATGGTCCAGAAGTCGTCTTCTGCAGTCAAATACACATGTGGCCATACTACTGAAGAATCTCCTTGACTTTTTAATGGAACTTCATATAGATCTGTGAGTATATACGGTAATCTTTTTCTCATTGTTTTGACAGTCTGGCATTGCCACAATTAGCCACAAGAGTACTGGTATTTTTTACTTCATAAGCATTAGCTTGGAGTTTATACTTTACATTCGTGATTGTTTAGTTTATTTATGAGTATAATTGTTTTTTGTTCTTTGACAGTGGCAGCACTGGAATAATGCTGCAGAGAGGAACAGCGGCTATCAAAGTGATGATCGTCTCTTCATCCACAAGAACTAAGATGTAAAAACACAAACCTACCTCACAGGACAATTTTAAGAGGTAACCTGCAAGTCTAGCTTGCAGTGGCATAGGTGCCTACCCTACGGTTTCATCCTTAATGTTTTTATGCATGTTATTGATACATCCTGACAAAATGTTCTACTGTACTATAATAGTTTCAAAATGGCCTTAGGTATGTTTTCAAACTTATGTCTTAAATAAAAAAGTAAACTATAGGTTATGCCCTTCACATTTGGTAAGGATTAGGGGCAGTTTCTGATGAGCAATTTAAGAATGTTAAGTTTATTGCCATAGTCTAAAGCAGGAGTGGGGAACCCTGGGTCCTGGAGTGCCACTGTCCTCCAGAGTTTAGTTCCAACCCTAATCAAACACACCGGAATTTAATTTCCAAGTGATCCTGAAGATTCTAATTTGATTTTTCAGGTGTGTTTAATTAGGGTTGGAACTAAACTCTGCAGGACAGTGGCCCTCCAGGACCAGGGTTCCCCACCCCTGGTCTAAAGCAAGACACTACTGTTTCTGTTTACTTCTAGAAAGCTCTTTTCAGCATTGTCCAACTGGATTTATTTTCTTTACTTTTTTTGTAGTCATGTTGACATAGACATTGCTCTTTGAAATAAAGGTGTTTGATTTGGAAGTTTTTGTTGCTTATTTTGCATAATATTCACAATAATGCATATCTTAAGCAACTGTCTTTAGCCCTGGGAATTCATTGGCAAGTTCATTGGGAGACAGATATTTTAAATATCAATGAAGAATTTTTAGAAACTGCTAAATTGATGTTATTTCTAATACAGTAAAAAATGCTGCATATTTCTGTGATTATTTGGAAATTACAATAATATTGTTTAGGTTGTTCCTTTAACCTAAACAATATTATTTTAGTTTCCAAATAAATCACAGAAATATGCATTTATTTTTTTTACTGTATTAGACGGTGAAATCATTTAAGAGTGTGACTTCAGAAGTATTCTGTATTTCTGGTTTACAGACTACTACCGTAAAGTAATTTTACGTATGAATACTGTAAAAATAACGGTATACTGCTGGCGTCTCTGCTGCCAGCTCTTTACTGTTAATTATATAAATACAGAAAAATACAGTTTTTCTAATTTACAGACTACTACCGTAAAGTCATTTTACGTATAAATACCGTAAAAATAACAGTATACTGCTGGCGTCTCTGCTGCCAGCTCTTTACTGTTATTTTACAGGGAAATTTTTTACAGTGTAGTCCCCGGATAGGAGACGTATCAGACATTAAACTGATAAGAACAGATACTACACTTGATCTTAGCCAAAAGGCCGAGAAGCGATACCGGAATAGACGCAGCCAAAGGGGGAGCCGGCGAAGGCGCTGGCTTTTGGGGTGGAGGCTAGCGGGCACTTAACTCTATACGTTCTCATTGTATAACCCAGAGGTAGAACGTTGAGCTAGCAAATCAGAAGTTCATGTTTTAATGCAGGATCTGATCCACGCTCATGAGAGAGAGAGAGATAGAGAGAAAACTGCTAATGTATCATGGCTTCCAGGTCTGTCAACGTTGCTGTGGTTTTTCGACAGCTGTAATATGAAGGGTAGAGTGAAAAAAAATATTTAAGTGTTTTGAACATCCCAATTTGTTCGTTTACTTAGTATTTTCTTAATGTTTTCGAGTTAAAAAATAATTCTTAAATCGAGATACATTTACTTAATAAGCAAAGTGGCTTAGAATTTAAGTCTTGTTTACTGAAATAAATTCTAAAATGTAATAGGTTAAGGCTTAAAACAAGTAAAAATATCTGCCAGTGGGGTAAGAAAAATAAACCTAAATTGAGTTTATTATTGAATTAAGTTGAAACTAGAATTAAGTTTATTTTTCTTACCCCGCTGGCAGATATTTTTTATTTGTTTTAAATATAAACCTGTTGATTTTTATAATTTATTTCAATTATTACAAAGTATGCGATCTGATTTTTTTAATCGCGGTGTTTCTTTTATTCCTCGTTTCTTTTCCGTGCATTTGCTTTATTTATTTATTTTTGCTTGTTGCATTTAAATGCACATTTGATTTGTTGCCACATTATTATGTGTTAATGTATTTTTTAACATGTTTATCAACAAAAAGTGCGTTATTATAATTAATTATATAGCTGTGAAATATATACAAGAATTCCCAGCAAAAACAAAACGTTTTTATAACAATTTTCTATTACAATACATAATATCTTAAGCCACTTTGCCTACCAAGTAAATGTATCTCCATTTAAGAATTGTCAGATATTCACTAGAAAACAAGACAAAAACAGTAAGTAAGATATTAATTTACTTTTTTCTTTCAAACATAAATTTACAGACGGCTGGAAATTTTTAATAAAATAACTAGACATACCTATTCGGGTCTGCTCCCGTTTGCTGTGATGACGGGGGACTTAGTCCAAAGCACATTTTGAGGAATACTTACACATTTTACTTCTTATTTCTTTGAAATTAATTACACTATGTATTAAAAATGTCCCGACTGCGAACCTGATAAAACCCAGGTAAAAAGCAAATACAAATAAACCATTTTGATTTAGCAAAAGTTTACAAATAAATGCACTCCTTGCACACAACAAGCACGTCTAGTTACCATTCATATTTTGCGTGATTTAAGTTTCGTCGCATACATTTTGGAAGGCACACGATAAAAACAAAATAAGGCTTTTAATGTATGCCGACCTCATTCTCCGTTGAGGGCTTATCAATCATAATAAACGCTGTTAACTCTTCTCATTGAATGGTCTAAATCCAATGCTGGTAAAGAAATCAAATGTGCATTTAAACGCAACAAGCAAGCCGTAAAGCAATGGATGCAGGCAAACAAACGAGGAATAGCACATACACCACGATTAGATCATCGGGTCGCATACTTTGGAATTAATAAGAAATAATTATTCAGTCTAAAGAAATAAGAAGTAAAATGTCTAAGTATTTCTCCAAATGTGCACACTCATTACAATAAACGGGAGCAGACACGAATAGTTATGTATGTCTCGTTATTTTATTTAAAATTGATAAGCTGTCTAACATATGATATATTTTGATAATACGAAATGCTAAAAAAATAATATAACACCAATCGACAATATCTGTTATTGTTATTTTTACAAGTAAATTCATGTGTAGGAGAAAACAAAGCAGCTGTCAGTCCATACTATATTGAGTGGCCATCGTAGTGGTGCAACCTGAACGATGTTTTCCCTACTTCCGGTCAAAGCCGCCATTTTGTGAAATAGGCATATAGGTGACGCTGGAGCACGCGGCCATTGTCTCTGTTCAACAAAACAAGTGTATATATACACATACGCATATTTTTCCTCAATCAATCACCGAATACAAGGTGCAATTCGATGCCAACTGACCCTTCTCTCTGGTTTCATGTTTGTAAGGAAAATTAAGGGGGAAATTACGATAGCATTTCAGCCAAACATTCATTCGTGCCACGCTGCTTTTCTTTGAACGAAAAAAAACCCTCTGCTCCCCCTACACAATTTCTTCTCCTGTTATTTTATGCTTAAAACAAGCAAATAAATCTGACTACAGGGTTAGAAAAAATTCGTGAACTTTTCCCATAAACACTTAATTCAAGAAAAATTGTCCCACCCCACTGGCCATTTTTTATCCACAATACACATTCGATGTCTGCAGGCACCATTGTCTTTGTTCAACGCAAACAATTCTGTTGCGTTTTTCTTTGAACGAAGTGCTCCGCCTAGATAATTTGACCCATATTCACATGGGTTTGTTTCTCGTTTTTTTTCTTTGAGAACAATCTATATAGCGCCTTCCACAATCGTTTTGGTGTTAGCTTTACGTAAAATAGAAACACAGAAAAGTACTGAGCGATGGAGAGACCACGAACGCGGAACGTATTATGGACCACGGATTGGCAAACAAACTGGCAACCACGCACTAAAGAAGCAAACTCTGATTTTAAACTCACCTTATTTGTCCCCGGAAAGCGCCAGAGTCGATGCACGGAGTGGACGGAACAAGCCTCGCTTCCATAGCCGAAGGTCAAAAATCCATTTAAACGTGTAGTCCCCGGTGTCCACTCGATCTTACCCAAAAAGCCGAGAAGCGATACCGCAATGGCATCCGGAGAAGGTGCTGGCTGTCGGGATGGAGGTTAGCGGGTCAGAGGTCCGGCACTGAAGGTCTGCGTGCATTATTCACCGTGTGCATTTCACTCTATATCCACTTTCTAATGTATAGCACTTGATAAGGATTAACAGTTTAAAAACAGAAATGCAAGACATCAGAAAATACATTTATTTTTTACTTTCATAACATGAGAGGTGTCATACAATAACAAATATGAGCTTTAAAATCACATTCCTAAGTTAAAAATATACATAAAAATAGATATATGGATCATTACACAAATCACTACTCAAAGGAAATATGTTAAATAACTGCTTCAATATTAATTAACAATAACATTTGGCCAAGGCAGTCCTTGTAAATAGACATATAAATAGACAAATAAAATCATGACATATATGCCATAGAGCCTGAGATAGAGAAAAATAATAAGGAATTCTGCTTTTACTACCATCTCAGAAATATTGCCAGAATTAGAGGTTTTGTCTCAAGACAGGACTTAGAGAAACTTGTTCATGCTTTCATCACCAGCAGGGCCGATTATTGCAATGGTCAATGGATTTAAAAAGTACTGTTTCTTGTTTAAAAACCACTTCATGGCTACAATACATGACAGATATGCTAATCGAATATGAAACCGATTACTCGGATCAATAGGATCAGGTCATTTAGAAAAAACAAGGGTTCACTCAAAACAAGGTGCATCAGCATTCAGTTATTATCAGCTTTCAGAAGAGATCAGATGTGCTTCAACAGTAGACACTTTTAAATCTAGATTAAAAACACATCAGTTTAACTTTGCATTTACTGAATGATTTAAAACAGTACGAATAAAACAGTACAAAAGAATAAAACAGTATGAACCTTACCTGTTATAAAGGGAATGAAGCTTACGGTATGGTGCTTACCTGCAGAAATAAATAAAGTACAATAAGAACACACAGAACTTCAATTTTCAAAATTATTTTAACATTAAATGATGATTATTTTACTGGTTTACCTGTTTGTGATTACCACAGAATCCCGTCACCTGGCTGCGGTCTTCATTTGGTGAACGGTTCTTCACTCATAATTGACCTATACAAGAAATAGAGAAGAATAATAAGCAATTCTGCTTTTACATGTAGATGTGTGCCCCAAGAACACAGACACACCGGCTCCAAAAAGTTTAAACAGTACACATTTCTGTTATTTTAATGTGGCAAATGTGTCAGCTTTAAAAGAAGCATACATTACCTTTTAAAGAGGAAATACCTTTTGCATGAAATACCTTTACTCCCAGCATAAGCAAGCAATTTTCAAAATGCTTTTAAAAGTAAATAGTGATTATTTTACTTGTTTACCTGTTTGTGATTACCATGGAATCCTGTCACCATCATTTTTAAGCTTGTAAAGCAAATAATGAAATATTGACTTAGTAGGAAAAAATATTTTGGAAGTATCGTGATAAATGATGAAGAAAATATTTTGCAAAGTGATGGTTAGCACACGGTTGATGGTACCTATTAAATTCCATCATATTTTTTTATTCCTACTATGGAAGTCAATGGTGACTATCTGCTGTGGGTTTACCATCATTCCTCAAAATACCTTCTTTTGTGTTACTCAGAAAAAAACTAATCCTCGTGTTGTTGTAAGCCTGTATGCATGAGTAAATGATGACAGAATTATCATCATAAATTGAAATATCCCTTTAAACTGTATTTCCCCCCCTTAAACCTAAACTTATTTTCTTACAGCAAGTCATTTAGGTAATCAAGAAAATACTTTACCCGTTGTCTTTGTGAGTTAAACAAATACAGCTACGCTTCCAGGTCTGTCGACGTTGCTGTGGTTTTTCGACAGCTGTAGTATGAAGGGTAGCGAATGAATGAATACATTGCAAAAAATCATTTCTTACTTGTTATTTCGAACTGTTTTAACTATACAAATATCTAGAAAGTCTTAAAATAAGATGCATTTTTTGATGAGCAAAATGCCCTAAGAAAATAAACCTAGCCTTTAGGGAGAAAAAACTCAGAATTTGGGCTTAAAACAAGCAAATAAATCTGCCAAAGGGGTAAGAAACAAATCTAGATATAAACACTTAATTCAAGAAAAATTGTCGTAGCCCATTGGCAGATTTGTTGGCTTGTTTAATGTACATGCATGTACAATATTTCAATTTGTCTTGTATTTATTAGCATTTTGTATTGCCCAACGCTGTCTAGGTTGTTTAACTGTTGTCATTTTCTTATAAAAGCCTTTATAATTTATTAGTTTGGATGATTGCCATTCCCGAGAACCTCTTATATTGGAAGTAAAAGAATCATCTAAGCATTATTTTGTGCTCTTAGACATGTAGCCGTTTGATTGTGGTTCTATTTAATGGCTAGTCTATTCGTTTGGAATGGTCAAACGGCTATTAGATTTTCACTGACAGCCCAAATACAGCCTTGTTTTAGCCTAGACACTTATTCGCTGTCTATTAAAAGTTATGTAGTCGTTGAATAGCCGCTTTTTTGATGACTAATGTATTCTTGGGCCGTGGTTAGACGTCTCTTGGATTTTACGTAAAACGACAAGCGAATCTATTTTTACACAAAGGTCAGGGGAGAGCGCGAACGCAGTCCCCCACTATCAGAAATTTTGCAGTCGAGATTCCCACATTTGGGGAATTCGCAAAGGGTCAGCCCAACCGGAGTGCAATGGCTGAGCCTCGCCCTGGGTGAACCACCTTCATGATCATGGTGTCTCCCCTGCCAGGTAAGTATGAGCGACACCCTTTGAGGCCAGACGGCCGCATCTTCCTGTGACCGATCACATCGACGGCGCCCCCGGAGGCCGTCCGACTAACATTTCATTTACTGTGTGTGACCAGGTGGAAAGCGCACGAAGCCACGTCTGAGACCAAACATTCTTCGAGATCTACCCTGTTTTTATTCCGTTTCCAGCCCGGTTGAACCGTGTAGAGTGAAATATGTGAAACAATTTAAATCAAATGGATTTAAATTGCGCATTCAAATATATGGTTTCGTTATTACAAAGTAACTTTACGTGGAATAGAAACAAAGAAATGTACAGAGCAATCAAGAAACAACGAAAGCATAGCAATTTTAGAACGTGGATAAATAAAAACACAGGGCTCAATGACTTACCCGTTGTCGTTGTGAATTAAACAAGTACAGCTATGCTTCCAGGTCTGTCGACGTTGCTGTGGTTTTTCGACAGCTGTAGTATGAAGGGTAGTGAAAAAAGTTTTCAGGTGTTTTTAACATTCCAATCGGTCTCGTTCGCTTTTGTTGCGCCTTCAGCTGTGTCGAGGATGTTTAATTCGTCCTCGTATCACCTCCGCAAACTTGTAAAGAAATTAATTAAATACATTACAAAAACATTTCTTTATCAGCGTGTTCATTTCCACGCAAGCTTTTCGTTAAACCAATAAAGCCAACGAAATCACAGCAATTTTAAAACACACGGATTAGAAAAAACACCGTCATTCACGCACAAAAGAAGCAAATTCTTTTTTTATACTTGACTTATTTATCCCCGAGATGGGGAGCGCACCATTCATGGAAACACTGCAATACCATGTTGATGCATGGAGTGGAAGGAGCAAGCTCCGCTTCCATTTCCGAAGGTCAAAAATCCATTTAACATATAGTCCCCGGATAGGAGACGTATCAGACATTAAACTGATAAGAACCGATACTACACTTGATCTTAGCCAAAAGGCCGAGAAGCGATACCGGAATAGACGCAGCCAAAGGGGGAGCCGGCGAAGGCGCTGGCTTTTGGGGTGGAGGCTAGCGGGCATTTAACTCTATACGTTCTCATTGTATAACCCAGAGGTAGAACGTTGAGCTAGCAAATCAGAAGTTCATGTTTTAATGCAGGATCTGATCCACGCTCATGAGAGAGAGAGAGATAGAGAGAATTTAGAATTTTCAAAAAACCTTTATTACAAATTAAAACATTTTCATAACCTCAAATCAGAAAAAACAAAGAAAAAAATATATATAGTAACGGAAATAACAAAAAAATAAGCCAACATAGGAGCAAAGAACAAATCATCTTCAATAACCAGACACAGAGCTCCTCCATAATACCAAATCAATTCAAAAGAAAGAAGATCATTCATTGCTTTAAAGTATCTAAAACCAATAAGGATTCTAGATTTAACTTATTTTAAAAACTGCTAATGTATCATGGCTTCCGGGTCTGTCAACGTTGCTGTGGTTTTTCGACAGCTGTAATATGAAGGGTAGAGTGAAAAAAAATATTTAAGTGTTTTGAACATCCCAATTTGTTCGTTTACTTAGTATTTTCTTAATGTTTTCGAGTTAAAAAATAATTCTTAAATCGAGATACATTTACTTAATAAGCAAAGTGGCTTAGAATTTAAGTCTTGTTTACTGAAATAAATTCTAAAATGTAATAGGTTAAGGCTTAAAACAAGTAAAAATATCTGCCAGTGGGGTAAGAAAAATAAACCTAAATTGAGTTTATTATTGAATTAAGTTGAAACTAGAATTAAGTTTATTTTTCTTACCCCGCTGGCAGATATTTTTTATTTGTTTTAAATATAAACCTGTTGATTTTTATAATTTATTTCAATTATTACAAAGTATGCGATCTGATTTTTTTAATCGCGGTGTTTCTTTTATTCCTCGTTTCTTTTCCGTGCATTTGCTTTATTTATTTATTTTTGCTTGTTGCATTTAAATGCACATTTGATTTGTTGCCACATTATTATGTGTTAATGTATTTTTTAACATGTTTATCAACAAAAAGTGCGTTATTATAATTAATTATATAGCTGTGAAATATATACAAGAATTCCCAGCAAAAACAAAACGTTTTTATAACAATTTTCTATTACAATACATAATATCTTAAGCCACTTTGCTTACCAAGTAAATGTATCTCCATTTAAGCATTGTCAGATATTCACTAGAAAACAAGACAAAAACAGTAAGTAAGATATTAATTTACTTTTTTCTTTCAAACATAAATTTACAGACGGCTGGAAATTTTTAATAAAATAACTAGACATACCTATTCGGGTCTGCTCCCGTTTGCTGTGATGACGGGGGACTTAGTCCAAAGCACATTTTGAGGAATACTTACACATTTTACTTCTTATTTCTTTGAAATTAATTATGCATACACTATGGATTAAAAATGTCCCGACTGCGAACCTGATAAAACCCAGGTAAAAAGCAAATACAAATAAACCATTTTGATTTAGCAAAAGTTTACAAATAAATGCACTCCTTGCACACAACAAGCACGTCTAGTTACCATTCATATTTTGCGTGATTTAAGTTTCGTCGCATACATTTTGGAAGGCACACGATAAAAACAAAATAAGGCTTTTAATGTATGCCGACCTCATTCTCCGTTGAGGGCTTATCAATCATAATAAACGCTGTTAACTCTTCTCATTGAATGGTCTAAATCCAATGCTGGTAAAGAAATCAAATGTGCATTTAAACGCAACAAGCAAGCCGTAAAGCAATGGATGCAGGCAAACAAACGAGGAATAGCACATACACCACGATTAGATCATCGGGTCGCATACTTTGGAATTAATAAGAAATAATTATTCAGTCTAAAGAAATAAGAAGTAAAATGTCTAAGTATTTCTCCAAATGTGCACACTCATTACAATAAACGGGAGCAGACACGAATAGTTATGTATGTCTCGTTATTTTATTTAAAATTGATAAGCTGTCTAACATATGATATATTTTGATAATACGAAATGCTAAAAAAATAATATAACACCAATCGACAATATCTGTTATTGTTATTTTTACAAGTAAATTCATGTGTAGGAGAAAACAAAGCAGCTGTCAGTCCATACTATATTGAGTGGCCATCGTAGTGGTGCAACCTGAACGATGTTTTCCCTACTTCCGGTCAAAGCCGCCATTTTGTGAAATAGGCATATAGGTGACGCTGGAGCACGCGGCCATTGTCTCTGTTCAACAAAACAAGTATATATATACACATACGCATATTTTTCCTCAATCAATCACCGAATACAAGGTGCAATTCGATGCCAACTGACCCTTCTCTCTGGTTTCATGTTTGTAAGGAAAATTAAGGGGGAAATTACGATAGCATTTCAGCCAAACATTCATTCGTGCCACGCTGCTTTTCTTTGAACGAAAAAAAACCCTCTGCTCCCCCTACACAATTTCTTCTCCTGTTATTTTATGCTTAAAACAAGCAAATAAATCTGACTACAGGGTAAGAAAAAATTCGTGAACTTTTCCCATAAACACTTAATTCAAGAAAAATTGTCCCACCCCACTGGCCATTTTTTATCCACAATACACATTCGATGTCTGCAGGCACCATTGTCTTTGTTCAACGCAAACAATTCTGTTGCGTTTTTCTTTGAACGAAGTGCTCCGCCTAGATAATTTGACCCATATTCACATGGGTTTGTTTCTCGTTTTTTTTCTTTGAGAACAATCTATATAGCGCCTTCCACAATCGTTTTGGTGTTAGCTTTACGTAAAATAGAAACACAGAAAAGTACTGAGCGATGGAGAGACCACGAACGCGGAACGTATTATGGACCACGGACTGGCAAACAAACTGGCAACCACGCACTAAAGAAGCAAACTCTGATTTTAAACTCACCTTATTTGTCCCCGGAAAGCGCCAGAGTCGATGCACGGAGTGGACGGAACAAGCCTCGCTTCCATAGCCGAAGGTCAAAAATCCATTTAAACGTGTAGTCCCCGGTGTCCACTCGATCTTACCCAAAAAGCCGAGAAGCGATACCGCAATGGCATCCGGAGAAGGCGCTGGCTGTCGGGATGGAGGTTAGCGGGTCAGAGGTCCGGCACTGAAGGTCTGCGTTCATTATTCACCGTGTGCATTTCACTCTATATCCACTTTCTAATGTATAGCACTTGATAAGGATTAACAGTTTAAAAACAGAAATGCAAGACATCAGAAAATACATTTATTTTTTACTTTCATAACATGAGAGGTGTCATACAATAACAAATATGAGCTTTAAAATCACATTCCTAAGTTAAAAATATACATAAAAATAGATATATGGATCATTACACAAATCACTACTCAAAGGACCTATGTTAAATAACTGCTTCAATATTAATTAACAATAACATTTGGCCAAGGCAGTCCTTGTAAATAGACATATAAATAGACAAATAAAATCATGACATATATGCCGTAGAGCCTGAGATAGAGAAAAATAATAAGGAATTCTGCTTTTACTACCATCTCAGAAATATTGCCAGAATTAGAGGTTTTGTCTCAAGACAGGACTTAGAGAAACTTGTTCATGCTTTCATCACCAGCAGGGCCGATTATTGCAATGGTCAATGGATTTAAAAAGTACTGTTTCTTGTTTAAAAACCACTTCATGGCTACAATACATGACAGATATGCTAATCGAATATGAAACCGATTACTCGGATCAATAGGATCAGGTCATTTAGAAAAAAACAAGGGTTCACTCAAAACAAGGTGCCTCAGCATTCAGTTATTATCAGCTTTCAGAAGAGATCAGATGTGCTTCAACAGTAGACACTTTTAAATCTAGATTAAAAACACATCAGTTTAACTTTGCATTTACTGAATGATTTAAAACAGTACGAATAAAACAGTACAAAAGAATAAAACAGTATGAACCTTACCTGTTATAAAGGGAATGAAGCTTACGGTATGGTGCTTACCTGCAGAAATAAATAAAGTACAATAAGAACACACAGAACTTCAATTTTCAAAATTATTTTAACATTAAATGATGATTATTTTACTGGTTTACCTGTTTGTGATTACCACAGGATCCCGTCACCTGGCTGCGGTCTTCATTTGGTGAACGGTTCTTCACTCATAATTGACCTATACAAGAAATAGAGAAGAATAATAAGCAATTCTGCTTTTACATGTAGATGCGTGCCCCAAGAACACAGACACACCGGCTCCAAAAAGTTTAAACAGTACACATTTCTGTTATTTTAATGTGGCAAATGTGTCAGCTTTAAAAGAAGCATACATTACCTTTTAAAGAGGAAATACCTTTTGCATGAAATACCTTTACTCCCAGCATAAGCAAGCAATTTTCAAAATGCTTTTAAAAGTAAATAGTGATTATTTTACTTGTTTACCTGTTTGTGATTACCATGGAATCCTGTCACCATCATTTTTAAGCTTGTAAAGCAAATAATGAAATATTGACTTAGTAGGAAAAAATATTTTGGAAGTATCGTGATAAATGATGAAGAAAATATTTTGCAAAGTGATGGTTAGCACACGGTTGATGGTACCTATTAAATTCCATCATATTTTTTTATTCCTACTATGGAAGTCAATGGTGACTATCTGCTGTGGGTTTACCATCATTCCTCAAAATACCTTCTTTTGTGTTACTCAGAAAAAAACTAATCCTCGTGTTGTTGTAAGCCTGTATGCATGAGTAAATGATGACAGAATTATCATCATAAATTGAAATATCCCTTTAAACTGTATTTCCCCCCCTTAAACCTAAACTTATTTTCTTACAGCAAGTCATTTAGGTAATCAAGAAAATACTTTACCCGTTGTCTTTGTGAGTTAAACAAATACAGCTACGCTTCCAGGTCTGTCGACGTTGCTGTGGTTTTTCGACAGCTGTAGTATGAAGGGTAGCGAATGAATGAATACATTGCAAAAAATCATTTCTTACTTGTTATTTCGAACTGTTTTAACTATACAAATATCTAGAAAGTCTTAAAATAAGATGCATTTTTTGATGAGCAAAATGCCCTAAGAAAATAAACCTAGCCTTTAGGGAGAAAAAACTCAGAATTTGGGCTTAAAACAAGCAAATAAATCTGCCAAAGGGGTAAGAAACAAATCTAGATATAAACACTTAATTCAAGAAAAATTGTCGTAGCCCATTGGCAGATTTGTTGGCTTGTTTAATGTACATGCATGTACAATATTTCAATTTGTCTTGTATTTATTAGCATTTTGTATTGCCCAACGCTGTCTAGGTTGTTTAACTGTTGTCATTTTCTTATAAAAGCCTTTATAATTTATTAGTTTGGATGATTGCCATTCCCGAGAACCTCTTATATTGGAAGTAAAAGAATCATCTAAGCATTATTTTGTGCTCTTAGACATGTAGCCGTTTGATTGTGGTTCTATTTAATGGCTAGTCTATTCGTTTGGAATGGTCAAACGGCTATTAGATTTTCACTGACAGCCCAAATACAGCCTTGTTTTAGCCTAGACACTTATTCGCTGTCTATTAAAAGTTATGTAGTCGTTGAATAGCCGCTTTTTTGATGACTAATGTATTCTTGGGCCGTGGTTAGACGTCTCTTGGATTTTACGTAAAACGACAAGCGAATCTATTTTTACACAAAGGTCAGGGGAGAGCGCGAACGCAGTCCCCCACTATCAGAAATTTTGCAGTCGAGATTCCCACATTTGGGGAATTCGCAAAGGGTCAGCCCAACCGGAGTGCAATGGCTGAGCCTCGCCCTGGGTGAACCACCTTCATGATCATGGTGTCTCCCCTGCCAGGTAAGTATGAGCGACACCCTTTGAGGCCAGACGGCCGCATCTTCCTGTGACCGATCACATCGACGGCGCCCCCGGAGGCCGTCCGACTAACATTTCATTTACTGTGTGTGACCAGGTGGAAAGCGCACGAAGCCACGTCTGAGACCAAACATTCTTCGAGATCTACCCTGTTTTTATTCCGTTTCCAGCCCGGTTGAACCGTGTAGAGTGAAATATGTGAAACAATTTAAATCAAATGGATTTAAATTGCGCATTCAAATATATGGTTTCGTTATTACAAAGTAACTTTACGTGGAATAGAAACAAAGAAATGTACAGAGCAATCAAGAAACAACGAAAGCATAGCAATTTTAGAACGTGGATAAATAAAAACACAGGGCTCAATGACTTACCCGTTGTCGTTGTGAATTAAACAAGTACAGCTATGCTTCCAGGTCTGTCGACGTTGCTGTGGTTTTTCGACAGCTGTAGTATGAAGGGTAGTGAAAAAAGTTTTCAGGTGTTTTTAACATTCCAATCGGTCTCGTTCGCTTTTGTTGCGCCTTCAGCTGTGTCGAGGATGTTTAATTCGTCCTCGTATCACCTCCGCAAACTTGTAAAGAAATTAATTAAATACATTACAAAAACATTTCTTTATCAGCGTGTTCATTTCCACGCAAGCTTTTCGTTAAACCAATAAAGCCAACGAAATCACAGCAATTTTAAAACACACGGATTAGAAAAAACACCGTCATTCACGCACAAAAGAAGCAAATTCTTTTTTTATACTTGACTTATTTATCCCCGAGATGGGGAGCGCACCATTCATGGAAACACTGCAATACCATGTTGATGCATGGAGTGGAAGGAGCAAGCTCCGCTTCCATTTCCGAAGGTCAAAAATCCATTTAACATATAGTCCCCGGATAGGAGACGTATCAGACATTAAACTGATAAGAACAGATACTACACTTGATCTTAGCCAAAAGGCCGAGAAGCGATACCGGAATAGACGCAGCCAAAGGGGGAGCCGGCGAAGGCGCTGGCTTTTGGGGTGGAGGCTAGCGGGCACTTAACTCTATACGTTCTCATTGTATAACCCAGAGGTAGAACGTTGAGCTAGCAAATCAGAAGTTCATGTTTTAATGCAGGATCTGATCCACGCTCATGAGAGAGAGAGAGATAGAGAGAAAACTGCTAATGTATCATGGCTTCCAGGTCTGTCAACGTTGCTGTGGTTTTTCGACAGCTGTAATATGAAGGGTAGAGTGAAAAAAAATATTTAAGTGTTTTGAACATCCCAATTTGTTCGTTTACTTAGTATTTTCTTAATGTTTTCGAGTTAAAAAATAATTCTTAAATCGAGATACATTTACTTAATAAGCAAAGTGGCTTAGAATTTAAGTCTTGTTTACTGAAATAAATTCTAAAATGTAATAGGTTAAGGCTTAAAACAAGTAAAAATATCTGCCAGTGGGGTAAGAAAAATAAACCTAAATTGAGTTTATTATTGAATTAAGTTGAAACTAGAATTAAGTTTATTTTTCTTACCCCGCTGGCAGATATTTTTTATTTGTTTTAAATATAAACCTGTTGATTTTTATAATTTATTTCAATTATTACAAAGTATGCGATCTGATTTTTTTAATCGCGGTGTTTCTTTTATTCCTCGTTTCTTTTCCGTGCATTTGCTTTATTTATTTATTTTTGCTTGTTGCATTTAAATGCACATTTGATTTGTTGCCACATTATTATGTGTTAATGTATTTTTTAACATGTTTATCAACAAAAAGTGCGTTATTATAATTAATTATATAGCTGTGAAATATATACAAGAATTCCCAGCAAAAACAAAACGTTTTTATAACAATTTTCTATTACAATACATAATATCTTAAGCCACTTTGCCTACCAAGTAAATGTATCTCCATTTAAGAATTGTCAGATATTCACTAGAAAACAAGACAAAAACAGTAAGTAAGATATTAATTTACTTTTTTCTTTCAAACATAAATTTACAGACGGCTGGAAATTTTTAATAAAATAACTAGACATACCTATTCGGGTCTGCTCCCGTTTGCTGTGATGACGGGGGACTTAGTCCAAAGCACATTTTGAGGAATACTTACACATTTTACTTCTTATTTCTTTGAAATTAATTACACTATGTATTAAAAATGTCCCGACTGCGAACCTGATAAAACCCAGGTAAAAAGCAAATACAAATAAACCATTTTGATTTAGCAAAAGTTTACAAATAAATGCACTCCTTGCACACAACAAGCACGTCTAGTTACCATTCATATTTTGCGTGATTTAAGTTTCGTCGCATACATTTTGGAAGGCACACGATAAAAACAAAATAAGGCTTTTAATGTATGCCGACCTCATTCTCCGTTGAGGGCTTATCAATCATAATAAACGCTGTTAACTCTTCTCATTGAATGGTCTAAATCCAATGCTGGTAAAGAAATCAAATGTGCATTTAAACGCAACAAGCAAGCCGTAAAGCAATGGATGCAGGCAAACAAACGAGGAATAGCACATACACCACGATTAGATCATCGGGTCGCATACTTTGGAATTAATAAGAAATAATTATTCAGTCTAAAGAAATAAGAAGTAAAATGTCTAAGTATTTCTCCAAATGTGCACACTCATTACAATAAACGGGAGCAGACACGAATAGTTATGTATGTCTCGTTATTTTATTTAAAATTGATAAGCTGTCTAACATATGATATATTTTGATAATACGAAATGCTAAAAAAATAATATAACACCAATCGACAATATCTGTTATTGTTATTTTTACAAGTAAATTCATGTGTAGGAGAAAACAAAGCAGCTGTCAGTCCATACTATATTGAGTGGCCATCGTAGTGGTGCAACCTGAACGATGTTTTCCCTACTTCCGGTCAAAGCCGCCATTTTGTGAAATAGGCATATAGGTGACGCTGGAGCACGCGGCCATTGTCTCTGTTCAACAAAACAAGTGTATATATACACATACGCATATTTTTCCTCAATCAATCACCGAATACAAGGTGCAATTCGATGCCAACTGACCCTTCTCTCTGGTTTCATGTTTGTAAGGAAAATTAAGGGGGAAATTACGATAGCATTTCAGCCAAACATTCATTCGTGCCACGCTGCTTTTCTTTGAACGAAAAAAAACCCTCTGCTCCCCCTACACAATTTCTTCTCCTGTTATTTTATGCTTAAAACAAGCAAATAAATCTGACTACAGGGTTAGAAAAAATTCGTGAACTTTTCCCATAAACACTTAATTCAAGAAAAATTGTCCCACCCCACTGGCCATTTTTTATCCACAATACACATTCGATGTCTGCAGGCACCATTGTCTTTGTTCAACGCAAACAATTCTGTTGCGTTTTTCTTTGAACGAAGTGCTCCGCCTAGATAATTTGACCCATATTCACATGGGTTTGTTTCTCGTTTTTTTTCTTTGAGAACAATCTATATAGCGCCTTCCACAATCGTTTTGGTGTTAGCTTTACGTAAAATAGAAACACAGAAAAGTACTGAGCGATGGAGAGACCACGAACGCGGAACGTATTATGGACCACGGATTGGCAAACAAACTGGCAACCACGCACTAAAGAAGCAAACTCTGATTTTAAACTCACCTTATTTGTCCCCGGAAAGCGCCAGAGTCGATGCACGGAGTGGACGGAACAAGCCTCGCTTCCATAGCCGAAGGTCAAAAATCCATTTAAACGTGTAGTCCCCGGTGTCCACTCGATCTTACCCAAAAAGCCGAGAAGCGATACCGCAATGGCATCCGGAGAAGGTGCTGGCTGTCGGGATGGAGGTTAGCGGGTCAGAGGTCCGGCACTGAAGGTCTGCGTTCATTATTCACCGTGTGCATTTCACTCTATATCCACTTTCTAATGTATAGCACTTGATAAGGATTAACAGTTTAAAAACAGAAATGCAAGACATCAGAAAATACATTTATTTTTTACTTTCATAACATGAGAGGTGTCATACAATAACAAATATGAGCTTTAAAATCACATTCCTAAGTTAAAAATATACATAAAAATAGATATATGGATCATTACACAAATCACTACTCAAAGGAAATATGTTAAATAACTGCTTCAATATTAATTAACAATAACATTTGGCCAAGGCAGTCCTTGTAAATAGACATATAAATAGACAAATAAAATCATGACATATATGCCATAGAGCCTGAGATAGAGAAAAATAATAAGGAATTCTGCTTTTACTACCATCTCAGAAATATTGCCAGAATTAGAGGTTTTGTCTCAAGACAGGACTTAGAGAAACTTGTTCATGCTTTCATCACCAGCAGGGCCGATTATTGCAATGGTCAATGGATTTAAAAAGTACTGTTTCTTGTTTAAAAACCACTTCATGGCTACAATACATGACAGATATGCTAATCGAATATGAAACCGATTACTCGGATCAATAGGATCAGGTCATTTAGAAAAAACAAGGGTTCACTCAAAACAAGGTGCATCAGCATTCAGTTATTATCAGCTTTCAGAAGAGATCAGATGTGCTTCAACAGTAGACACTTTTAAATCTAGATTAAAAACACATCAGTTTAACTTTGCATTTACTGAATGATTTAAAACAGTACGAATAAAACAGTACAAAAGAATAAAACAGTATGAACCTTACCTGTTATAAAGGGAATGAAGCTTACGGTATGGTGCTTACCTGCAGAAATAAATAAAGTACAATAAGAACACACAGAACTTCAATTTTCAAAATTATTTTAACATTAAATGATGATTATTTTACTGGTTTACCTGTTTGTGATTACCACAGAATCCCGTCACCTGGCTGCGGTCTTCATTTGGTGAACGGTTCTTCACTCATAATTGACCTATACAAGAAATAGAGAAGAATAATAAGCAATTCTGCTTTTACATGTAGATGTGTGCACCAAGAACACAGACACACCGGCTCCAAAAAGTTTAAACAGTACACATTTCTGTTATTTTAATGTGGCAAATGTGTCAGCTTTAAAAGAAGCATACATTACCTTTTAAAGAGGAAATACCTTTTGCATGAAATACCTTTACTCCCAGCATAAGCAAGCAATTTTCAAAATGCTTTTAAAAGTAAATAGTGATTATTTTACTTGTTTACCTGTTTGTGATTACCATGGAATCCTGTCACCATCATTTTTAAGCTTGTAAAGCAAATAATGAAATATTGACTTAGTAGGAAAAAATATTTTGGAAGTATCGTGATAAATGATGAAGAAAATATTTTGCAAAGTGATGGTTAGCACACGGTTGATGGTACCTATTAAATTCCATCATATTTTTTTATTCCTACTATGGAAGTCAATGGTGACTATCTGCTGTGGGTTTACCATCATTCCTCAAAATACCTTCTTTTGTGTTACTCAGAAAAAAACTAATCCTCGTGTTGTTGTAAGCCTGTATGCATGAGTAAATGATGACAGAATTATCATCATAAATTGAAATATCCCTTTAAACTGTATTTCCCCCCCTTAAACCTAAACTTATTTTCTTACATCAAGTCACTTAGGTAATCAAGAAAATACTTTACCCGTTGTCTTTGTGAGTTAAACAAATACAGCTACGCTTCCAGGTCTGTCGACGTTGCTGTGGTTTTTCGACAGCTGTAGTATGAAGGGTAGCGAATGAATGAATACATTGCAAAAAATCATTTCTTACTTGTTATTTCGAACTGTTTTAACTATACAAATATCTAGAAAGTCTTAAAATAAGATGCATTTTTTGATGAGCAAAATGCCCTAAGAAAATAAACCTAGCCTTTAGGGAGAAAAAACTCAGAATTTGGGCTTAAAACAAGCAAATAAATCTGCCAAAGGGGTAAGAAACAAATCTAGATATAAACACTTAATTCAAGAAAAATTGTCGTAGCCCATTGGCAGATTTGTTGGCTTGTTTAATGTACATGCATGTACAATATTTCAATTTGTCTTGTATTTATTAGCATTTTGTATTGCCCAACGCTGTCTAGGTTGTTTAACTGTTGTCATTTTCTTATAAAAGCCTTTATAATTTATTAGTTTGGATGATTGCCATTCCCGAGAACCTCTTATATTGGAAGTAAAAGAATCATCTAAGCATTATTTTGTGCTCTTAGACATGTAGCCGTTTGATTGTGGTTCTATTTAATGGCTAGTCTATTCGTTTGGAATGGTCAAACGGCTATTAGATTTTCACTGACAGCCCAAATACAGCCTTGTTTTAGCCTAGACACTTATTCGCTGTCTATTAAAAGTTATGTAGTCGTTGAATAGCCGCTTTTTTGATGACTAATGTATTCTTGGGCCGTGGTTAGACGTCTCTTGGATTTTACGTAAAACGACAAGCGAATCTATTTTTACACAAAGGTCAGGGGAGAGCGCGAACGCAGTCCCCCACTATCAGAAATTTTGCAGTCGAGATTCCCACATTTGGGGAATTCGCAAAGGGTCAGCCCAACCGGAGTGCAATGGCTGAGCCTCGCCCTGGGTGAACCACCTTCATGATCATGGTGTCTCCCCTGCCAGGTAAGTATGAGCGACACCCTTTGAGGCCAGACGGCCGCATCTTCCTGTGACCGATCACATCGACGGCGCCCCCGGAGGCCGTCCGACTAACATTTCATTTACTGTGTGTGACCAGGTGGAAAGCGCACGAAGCCACGTCTGAGACCAAACATTCTTCGAGATCTACCCTGTTTTTATTCCGTTTCCAGCCCGGTTGAACCGTGTAGAGTGAAATATGTGAAACAATTTAAATCAAATGGATTTAAATTGCGCATTCAAATATATGGTTTCGTTATTACAAAGTAACTTTACGTGGAATAGAAACAAAGAAATGTACAGAGCAATCAAGAAACAACGAAAGCATAGCAATTTTAGAACGTGGATAAATAAAAACACAGGGCTCAATGACTTACCCGTTGTCGTTGTGAATTAAACAAGTACAGCTATGCTTCCAGGTCTGTCGACGTTGCTGTGGTTTTTCGACAGCTGTAGTATGAAGGGTAGTGAAAAAAGTTTTCAGGTGTTTTTAACATTCCAATCGGTCTCGTTCGCTTTTGTTGCGCCTTCAGCTGTGTCGAGGATGTTTAATTCGTCCTCGTATCACCTCCGCAAACTTGTAAAGAAATTAATTAAATACATTACAAAAACATTTCTTTATCAGCGTGTTCATTTCCACGCAAGCTTTTCGTTAAACCAATAAAGCCAACGAAATCACAGCAATTTTAAAACACACGGATTAGAAAAAACACCGTCATTCACGCACAAAAGAAGCAAATTCTTTTTTTATACTTGACTTATTTATCCCCGAGATGGGGAGCGCACCATTCATGGAAACACTGCAATACCATGTTGATGCATGGAGTGGAAGGAGCAAGCTCCGCTTCCATTTCCGAAGGTCAAAAATCCATTTAACATATAGTCCCCGGATAGGAGACGTATCAGACATTAAACTGATAAGAACAGATTTTTTTTTTTTTTTTTTTTTTTTTTTTTATTATACTCAAAATCATTGCAAAGTAAACAGAACAATCATCAATTTCAAACACAGAACAATCCAAACCTACAGAAACAAACAAAACTAGCAGTCCATAAAAAACATTCATCCCTACAAAAACTGTCAATCATGGCATAATACAAAAAATAAACAAAAAAATAACAACCCTTTAAACAAAGAAAATTACCCTACCCCCACCCTCCCAAACTTCTTTTCCATTAACCTCCTAAGGGACTGCTTTTCCCCCTCTTCCTTTAATTGATCCAGGCAGGGCCACAAGCTCCTACGCACCTTTGCCAGAAAACAAAAGAACTTGGCATCAGCCTCTTGCTGCACCTGCTGCTTTCTCACGCAAGCTGTTCTGCAGTTCCACACAACCTTTTTACCTTCAGACAAAATAAGCCACACCACTCTTCTCCGGTCAGGATTAAGGAGACCCAGCCCCTCCCCGTACAGAATTAAACTACAGGAGAGTGGAGGGCCCCCCCACTCCCTCCACCAAAGTGCAACCTTCTTCCAAAAAGAAGCAACCTCCGGGCAAGTCCAAAAGGCATGCGCCAGTGTCTCCTCCCTACCACATCCTACCGGGCACAAAGGTGACTGCCCTTGGCCATGCCTGTACAGCCTCTCCCGAACCGGTAAGCGGTCCAAAGCCCCCAGCCAGTGGAGATCTTTACTGGCCCCATCCAAATAAGGGGGCTGCAGAGCGGCCCAGGCCACAGTGTACGGGATGAGCGCCATCTGAACCCCACTCACTAACTCATCCCTCAAACCTGAGTAGAGCTGACGGTGGTCTAAAATGGCGTTCTGAGCCAGGCACTCAGGGTGCAACTTTAAGAATCTAGCAGCCCACTCATATTGTCTAGGCCTATCAAAAGACCACGGCGCCAGTGTGTTCAAAGGGACCACCGAGCGCAGCGAAAACCCTAGCCAGAACCGTGCAAGAAAGTATGCTTTGTGGCCCGGACCGCACACCATTAAGCGGGCAAGGAAGCTCAGAAACAGAGCAGCCACGTGTAGTGGCAAGCATGGCACACCCCTTCCCCCCCTCCTAAACTCCCTATACATTTGCCGTCTCGCCACAAGTTCGCATCCATTTTTCCACAGAAAGGAGAAAATTAACCTCTCCAAGCGGATCCCGTAGTTATTGGGAAGCGGAAAGACATATGCCACGTAATTGATGGTAGGTAGCAGGTCAGCCTTAACCGCCACAGTCCGCCCAAACAAAGACAGGTCTCGGGTGCACCACAGCCTCATCTTTGCACGTAACTTCCCAATTAGAATGTCCCAGTTCTTTTTGGCACAATCTTTCCTGTAAAAGTGCACTCCTAAAATCTTTAGCCCGTCTTTGCAAACACTGTAGTTACCAGGTGCCTTTTCTCGCCCGGCCCACTTGCCAACAAACATGACTGATGACTTTGTCATGTTGACTCGTGCCCCTGTGGCTAAACAAAAGTGCGCTAAAATCTCCTCAGAGGCAACAAAGCCTCTCTCTGATGACAGAAATAACGTCATGTCATCAGCATACACAGACATTTTAAGCACCTGACCCCCGGCACCCGGGAGATGCAGGCCCCCAATCTCACCACATGCCCTGAGACTAGCCGCTAGAGGCTCTAGAAAAAAGACGTAAAGGAGAGGAGACAGGGGACAACCCTGTCTCACTCCCCTCTGCTGCTCCACTGGCTCCGACAAGTACCCATTGATTTTAATTTGGCTAAAGGCACCCGCATAAAGTAACTTCACCCAAGCTCTAATTCCCTCCCCGAAACCTACTCTCTCCAAGATATTAAACAAGAAAGGAAGGCTCACCCTATCGAACGCCTTCTCCTGGTCAAGACTCAGAATCGCCAATGGGAGTTGTCTCTGTTCGGCCCACGTTATGGCATCCCTGACCAGTGTAAGATTGAAAATACTGGATCTCCCAGGGACTCCAGCAGTCTGGTCGGGATGAACTACCTTATCCACAACAGATTTCATGCGAGACACAATCACCTTAGCTAACACCTTATATTCTGTTGCTAACAAAGTAATCGGCCTCCAGTTGGCTAAATCTGTCTTGTCTCCCTTTTTATATAATAGGGAGACATGCCCTGTTCTCAATGACTGAGGTAAAAAACCCTTAGCATAGCTTTCCTTGAAAACCGCCAAAAGGTCTTCCCCAATGAGCGACCAGAATGATTGATAAAAATCAACCGGCAACCCATCGCAGCCTGGGGCCTTCCCTTTCTTAAGGGTCCACAATGCTGCTTCTAGCTCCTGTGCTGTAATCTCACCTTCAAGTGCTAGCGCTTCCTGTTTGGTAAGAGAAGCCTCCAAACAGCCCAAAAATTTCTCAGCTGCAGCACCTAAAACACCCTGCGGGGAAAATAACTGCTTATAAAAGCAGGCAGCTGTCTTTAGTAAATCTGCTGACTGAGAGACAACCCCAACACTCCCCTTTAACTCCCCTATAAAATGCGTACTTTGTCTTTTCCTCACAGAGGCAAAGAAATACTTAGAGGGTCTCTCATCCAGCACCTGCTTTTTGTATCCTGCTTCTAACAGGAACGTCTCAGCCTCTTTGTTAAAAAACCCACTAATCTCTTCTTTAAGGGCTTGGTATTCAACTTCCCACCCAACCGTGCCATGTATCCCCTGAGCCCAACATTTTTGCAACTCACACGTCCAGTTTTGGATGAGCCTGCGCTTCCCCTTAGCTTTAGCCTCCCCCCACCATCGACACAGGTTGGCTAATCTTGATTTCACACCCTCCCACCAAGCAGACTGAGACTCAAAAAGACCCCGTATGTTCCTCCAAGCAATGTATAAGTGCTCAAAAATTTGACAGAAAGAAGGATCCTGAAGGAAAGATGTATTAAACCTCCAGGGCCCTCTCCCTCTTTGTGTACACAGAATTTCTACTTTAATTCCCACTAAACAGTGATCTGATATCCAACATGGCCAACTAAAAAATTCTTTGAGTTTTACACTTTGCTGGACAAATAAGTAGTCAATACGAGAAGCATATCCTCTACTATTCATCCATGTAAAACCCTCAGACCCATCCCCCATTACCCGAAAAGAATCCCGAAAACCAAAAGTTTTCACAAGCTGGCCCACTTCCCCTGTTGCTTCAGTATCCAATGAGGTGTTTAAATCCCCTCCCCAAAAAATTACCCGATTTGTAAAGAAAAAAGGCCTTAGATTATTAAAAAACCCCACCCTTTCAAAACGTTTACTGGGAGCATACACATTAATAAGTCTCAGCTTTGCCCCTCTCCAAATTACATCCAAACGTAAAATTCTACCTGGGATTACCTTAACACAATTTTCAATTATAAAATCCCAAGAATTAAACAAAATCCCCACCCCATCAGCCTTCACATTTCCTACACACCAAAAAGAAGGCCCCTTGTCCCACTCCTTCGAAAACAAAACCTCGTCTTCTTCAGACTGTAAATGACATTCTTGTAAAAACAAAACATCAAAAGACATGAAATTAAGTGAGCTGAAAAAGGCCCCCCTCCTCTGCTTCATCTTTAGACCCCTCACATTAAGGGAAGCAACTAAAAGTTCACTCATCTCAATTTAAAGTCCCCCTGCCCACCCCACGCCCAACAGAACCCCCCCTACCCTTTTTATTTGACACTTCAGTCCATCCTGGAGATTGTCCTTCATCTGGATTGTCTGCAACATTTGAAGAAGGAGCACTTTGTGCTGAAGAAACATAATTTTCACTCCTACTAAATTTGCGCTCTGACCCTTCGTTTTTCCCATCTGTATTGACCGCAGCACGTCGACGAGGTCGACACTCAGAATGATCAGAATCCTGGTCCTGTTCTGCCATCATTATGTCCAACGCATCCAGTTGTGACCAGGTATACTTTGACAGGTCCAAAGCTAGCGAGGCATCCTGGGGGGCCTGTGACTGTGGTTCAGACGTGACTTGAGAGACCACTTCGTCGATATCTATCTCAGACCAAGGCCGCTCCTCCACCACAGACTCCGATCCCACTTGTACCATATCTGACAACACTGCCACCTGGAGGCAGGGGACCGCAGCTGCCTCTGCTGGAATTCCGCTGCTGATTGTACTAATTGGCTCTTCATTAGTAACACTCACTCTGACCACCTGCGCCTCATCAGCTGCCCCCACCGTGTCCATAGAATGCGCTGTAATGTTTGATGGCCCTGGTGCATCTGAAGGCCTCACATGTAAGGCCGGCTGTAATTCAATCCCCTCCTGAAACAGACTTGCATAGCTTTTCTTCCTAGCTGGACACGTGCGAAACAGGTGCTCCTCACTACCACATAAACTGCAGTGCTTTGGCGCTGAGCACGTATCCGCTCGATGGTCTAATCCCCCACAAAATCTGCATCTCTCTCCTTTACAATCCGCCTTCACGTGGCCTCTACTGCCACACTTTCTGCAGTACATAGGTTGTCCAGGATAGTGTAGAAAGCCCTTATTAGAGCCGATCGAAAAGCTGCCCGGGGGGTGATTTAAGCCACCTGGGGCGAATGGATCAGGTTTCAATTTCACCAAAAATCTTCGCTTTCCCGTCCAGATCCCAAAACGGTCTTTTAAGCGCTCTCCACCTCTCACAACTTCACAATGACGTGCCAAAAAAGCTAAAACATCTCCATCTTCAACAAACGGGTTATACAGGTGAATGGTTAGAGGTATATAGTCCTGAACAAAAGCTGGGCGAATTAACAGTCCATTCAGTAACACGTTATCCGTCGTCTTGTTCCAACTTTCAAAAAATGCCACACAGTCTTTTAACGAGCAGAAAGTTAAATCCAAAAAACCAGCAGTCGTAAACTCTTGCAGACAAAAAATAGCTGAAACAGGTACCTTAAAAAGTCCTCGCAAAATCTGCATTACAAAGAAGTCCCGTCCAAAGCGTTGTTTCACCATCAAATCAGCATCTGTCTTCATTTCCACACGAACTGTATTCTTCAACCGCACCATAAAGGCCGGCAAGGGCGCATCGTTTCCGGACGTAGCCATTAGAACCACACGTGATCTTAGCCAAAAGGCCGAGAAGCGATACCGGAATAGACGCAGCCAAAGGGGGAGCCGGCGAAGGCGCTGGCTTTTGGGGTGGAGGCTAGCGGGCATTTAACTCTATACGTTCTCATTGTATAACCCAGAGGTAGAACGTTGAGCTAGCAAATCAGAAGTTCATGTTTTAATGCAGGATCTGATCCACGCTCATGAGAGAGAGAGAGATAGAGAGAATTTAGAATTTTCAAAAAACCTTTATTACAAATTAAAACATTTTCATAACCTCAAATCAGAAAAAACAAAGAAAAAAATATATATAGTAACGGAAATAACAAAAAAATAAGCCAACATAGGAGCAAAGAACAAATCATCTTCAATAACCAGACACAGAGCTCCTCCATAATACCAAATCAATTCAAAAGAAAGAAGATCATTCATTGCTTTAAAGTATCTAAAACCAATAAGGATTCTAGATTTAACTTATTTTAAAAACTGCTAATGTATCATGGCTTCCGGGTCTGTCAACGTTGCTGTGGTTTTTCGACAGCTGTAATATGAAGGGTAGAGTGAAAAAAAATATTTAAGTGTTTTGAACATCCCAATTTGTTCGTTTACTTAGTATTTTCTTAATGTTTTCGAGTTAAAAAATAATTCTTAAATCGAGATACATTTACTTAATAAGCAAAGTGGCTTAGAATTTAAGTCTTGTTTACTGAAATAAATTCTAAAATGTAATAGGTTAAGGCTTAAAACAAGTAAAAATATCTGCCAGTGGGGTAAGAAAAATAAACCTAAATTGAGTTTATTATTGAATTAAGTTGAAACTAGAATTAAGTTTATTTTTCTTACCCCGCTGGCAGATATTTTTTATTTGTTTTAAATATAAACCTGTTGATTTTTATAATTTATTTCAATTATTACAAAGTATGCGATCTGATTTTTTTAATCGCGGTGTTTCTTTTATTCCTCGTTTCTTTTCCGTGCATTTGCTTTATTTATTTATTTTTGCTTGTTGCATTTAAATGCACATTTGATTTGTTGCCACATTATTATGTGTTAATGTATTTTTTAACATGTTTATCAACAAAAAGTGCGTTATTATAATTAATTATATAGCTGTGAAATATATACAAGAATTCCCAGCAAAAACAAAACGTTTTTATAACAATTTTCTATTACAATACATAATATCTTAAGCCACTTTGCTTACCAAGTAAATGTATCTCCATTTAAGCATTGTCAGATATTCACTAGAAAACAAGACAAAAACAGTAAGTAAGATATTAATTTACTTTTTTCTTTCAAACATAAATTTACAGACGGCTGGAAATTTTTAATAAAATAACTAGACATACCTATTCGGGTCTGCTCCCGTTTGCTGTGATGACGGGGGACTTAGTCCAAAGCACATTTTGAGGAATACTTACACATTTTACTTCTTATTTCTTTGAAATTAATTATGCATACACTATGGATTAAAAATGTCCCGACTGCGAACCTGATAAAACCCAGGTAAAAAGCAAATACAAATAAACCATTTTGATTTAGCAAAAGTTTACAAATAAATGCACTCCTTGCACACAACAAGCACGTCTAGTTACCATTCATATTTTGCGTGATTTAAGTTTCGTCGCATACATTTTGGAAGGCACACGATAAAAACAAAATAAGGCTTTTAATGTATGCCGACCTCATTCTCCGTTGAGGGCTTATCAATCATAATAAACGCTGTTAACTCTTCTCATTGAATGGTCTAAATCCAATGCTGGTAAAGAAATCAAATGTGCATTTAAACGCAACAAGCAAGCCGTAAAGCAATGGATGCAGGCAAACAAACGAGGAATAGCACATACACCACGATTAGATCATCGGGTCGCATACTTTGGAATTAATAAGAAATAATTATTCAGTCTAAAGAAATAAGAAGTAAAATGTCTAAGTATTTCTCCAAATGTGCACACTCATTACAATAAACGGGAGCAGACACGAATAGTTATGTATGTCTCGTTATTTTATTTAAAATTGATAAGCTGTCTAACATATGATATATTTTGATAATACGAAATGCTAAAAAAATAATATAACACCAATCGACAATATCTGTTATTGTTATTTTTACAAGTAAATTCATGTGTAGGAGAAAACAAAGCAGCTGTCAGTCCATACTATATTGAGTGGCCATCGTAGTGGTGCAACCTGAACGATGTTTTCCCTACTTCCGGTCAAAGCCGCCATTTTGTGAAATAGGCATATAGGTGACGCTGGAGCACGCGGCCATTGTCTCTGTTCAACAAAACAAGTATATATATACACATACGCATATTTTTCCTCAATCAATCACCGAATACAAGGTGCAATTCGATGCCAACTGACCCTTCTCTCTGGTTTCATGTTTGTAAGGAAAATTAAGGGGGAAATTACGATAGCATTTCAGCCAAACATTCATTCGTGCCACGCTGCTTTTCTTTGAACGAAAAAAAACCCTCTGCTCCCCCTACACAATTTCTTCTCCTGTTATTTTATGCTTAAAACAAGCAAATAAATCTGACTACAGGGTAAGAAAAAATTCGTGAACTTTTCCCATAAACACTTAATTCAAGAAAAATTGTCCCACCCCACTGGCCATTTTTTATCCACAATACACATTCGATGTCTGCAGGCACCATTGTCTTTGTTCAACGCAAACAATTCTGTTGCGTTTTTCTTTGAACGAAGTGCTCCGCCTAGATAATTTGACCCATATTCACATGGGTTTGTTTCTCGTTTTTTTTCTTTGAGAACAATCTATATAGCGCCTTCCACAATCGTTTTGGTGTTAGCTTTACGTAAAATAGAAACACAGAAAAGTACTGAGCGATGGAGAGACCACGAACGCGGAACGTATTATGGACCACGGACTGGCAAACAAACTGGCAACCACGCACTAAAGAAGCAAACTCTGATTTTAAACTCACCTTATTTGTCCCCGGAAAGCGCCAGAGTCGATGCACGGAGTGGACGGAACAAGCCTCGCTTCCATAGCCGAAGGTCAAAAATCCATTTAAACGTGTAGTCCCCGGTGTCCACTCGATCTTACCCAAAAAGCCGAGAAGCGATACCGCAATGGCATCCGGAGAAGGCGCTGGCTGTCGGGATGGAGGTTAGCGGGTCAGAGGTCCGGCACTGAAGGTCTGCGTTCATTATTCACCGTGTGCATTTCACTCTATATCCACTTTCTAATGTATAGCACTTGATAAGGATTAACAGTTTAAAAACAGAAATGCAAGACATCAGAAAATACATTTATTTTTTACTTTCATAACATGAGAGGTGTCATACAATAACAAATATGAGCTTTAAAATCACATTCCTAAGTTAAAAATATACATAAAAATAGATATATGGATCATTACACAAATCACTACTCAAAGGACCTATGTTAAATAACTGCTTCAATATTAATTAACAATAACATTTGGCCAAGGCAGTCCTTGTAAATAGACATATAAATAGACAAATAAAATCATGACATATATGCCGTAGAGCCTGAGATAGAGAAAAATAATAAGGAATTCTGCTTTTACTACCATCTCAGAAATATTGCCAGAATTAGAGGTTTTGTCTCAAGACAGGACTTAGAGAAACTTGTTCATGCTTTCATCACCAGCAGGGCCGATTATTGCAATGGTCAATGGATTTAAAAAGTACTGTTTCTTGTTTAAAAACCACTTCATGGCTACAATACATGACAGATATGCTAATCGAATATGAAACCGATTACTCGGATCAATAGGATCAGGTCATTTAGAAAAAAACAAGGGTTCACTCAAAACAAGGTGCCTCAGCATTCAGTTATTATCAGCTTTCAGAAGAGATCAGATGTGCTTCAACAGTAGACACTTTTAAATCTAGATTAAAAACACATCAGTTTAACTTTGCATTTACTGAATGATTTAAAACAGTACGAATAAAACAGTACAAAAGAATAAAACAGTATGAACCTTACCTGTTATAAAGGGAATGAAGCTTACGGTATGGTGCTTACCTGCAGAAATAAATAAAGTACAATAAGAACACACAGAACTTCAATTTTCAAAATTATTTTAACATTAAATGATGATTATTTTACTGGTTTACCTGTTTGTGATTACCACAGGATCCCGTCACCTGGCTGCGGTCTTCATTTGGTGAACGGTTCTTCACTCATAATTGACCTATACAAGAAATAGAGAAGAATAATAAGCAATTCTGCTTTTACATGTAGATGCGTGCCCCAAGAACACAGACACACCGGCTCCAAAAAGTTTAAACAGTACACATTTCTGTTATTTTAATGTGGCAAATGTGTCAGCTTTAAAAGAAGCATACATTACCTTTTAAAGAGGAAATACCTTTTGCATGAAATACCTTTACTCCCAGCATAAGCAAGCAATTTTCAAAATGCTTTTAAAAGTAAATAGTGATTATTTTACTTGTTTACCTGTTTGTGATTACCATGGAATCCTGTCACCATCATTTTTAAGCTTGTAAAGCAAATAATGAAATATTGACTTAGTAGGAAAAAATATTTTGGAAGTATCGTGATAAATGATGAAGAAAATATTTTGCAAAGTGATGGTTAGCACACGGTTGATGGTACCTATTAAATTCCATCATATTTTTTTATTCCTACTATGGAAGTCAATGGTGACTATCTGCTGTGGGTTTACCATCATTCCTCAAAATACCTTCTTTTGTGTTACTCAGAAAAAAACTAATCCTCGTGTTGTTGTAAGCCTGTATGCATGAGTAAATGATGACAGAATTATCATCATAAATTGAAATATCCCTTTAAACTGTATTTCCCCCCCTTAAACCTAAACTTATTTTCTTACAGCAAGTCATTTAGGTAATCAAGAAAATACTTTACCCGTTGTCTTTGTGAGTTAAACAAATACAGCTACGTTTCCAGGTCTGTCGACGTTGCTGTGGTTTTTCGACAGCTGTAGTATGAAGGGTAGCGAATGAATGAATACATTGCAAAAAATCATTTCTTACTTGTTATTTCGAACTGTTTTAACTATACAAATATCTAGAAAGTCTTAAAATAAGATGCATTTTTTGATGAGCAAAATGCCCTAAGAAAATAAACCTAGCCTTTAGGGAGAAAAAACTCAGAATTTGGGCTTAAAACAAGCAAATAAATCTGCCAAAGGGGTAAGAAACAAATCTAGATATAAACACTTAATTCAAGAAAAATTGTCGTAGCCCATTGGCAGATTTGTTGGCTTGTTTAATGTACATGCATGTACAATATTTCAATTTGTCTTGTATTTATTAGCATTTTGTATTGCCCAACGCTGTCTAGGTTGTTTAACTGTTGTCATTTTCTTATAAAAGCCTTTATAATTTATTAGTTTGGATGATTGCCATTCCCGAGAACCTCTTATATTGGAAGTAAAAGAATCATCTAAGCATTATTTTGTGCTCTTAGACATGTAGCCGTTTGATTGTGGTTCTATTTAATGGCTAGTCTATTCGTTTGGAATGGTCAAACGGCTATTAGATTTTCACTGACAGCCCAAATACAGCCTTGTTTTAGCCTAGACACTTATTCGCTGTCTATTAAAAGTTATGTAGTCGTTGAATAGCCGCTTTTTTGATGACTAATGTATTCTTGGGCCGTGGTTAGACGTCTCTTGGATTTTACGTAAAACGACAAGCGAATCTATTTTTAACACAAAGGTCAGGGGAGAGCGCGAACGCAGTCCCCCACTATCAGAAATTTTGCAGTCGAGATTCCCACATTTGGGGAATTCGCAAAGGGTCAGCCCAACCGGAGTGCAATGGCTGAGCCTCGCCCTGGGTGAACCACCTTCATGATCATGGTGTCTCCCCTGCCAGGTAAGTATGAGCGACACCCTTTGAGGCCAGACGGCCGCATCTTCCTGTGACCGATCACATCGACGGCGCCCCCGGAGGCCGTCCGACTAACATTTCATTTACTGTGTGTGACCAGGTGGAAAGCGCACGAAGCCACGTCTGAGACCAAACATTCTTCGAGATCTACCCTGTTTTTATTCCGTTTCCAGCCCGGTTGAACCGTGTAGAGTGAAATATGTGAAACAATTTAAATCAAATGGATTTAAATTGCGCATTCAAATATATGGTTTCGTTATTACAAAGTAACTTTACGTGGAATAGAAACAAAGAAATGTACAGAGCAATCAAGAAACAACGAAAGCATAGCAATTTTAGAACGTGGATAAATAAAAACACAGGGCTCAATGACTTACCCGTTGTCGTTGTGAGTTAAACAAGTACAGCTATGCTTCCAGGTCTGTCGACGTTGCTGTGGTTTTTCGACAGCTGTAGTATGAAGGGTAGTGAAAAAAGTTTTCAGGTGTTTTTAACATTCCAATCGGTCTCGTTCGCTTTTGTTGCGCCTTCAGCTGTGTCGAGGATGTTTAATTCGTCCTCGTATCACCTCCGCAAACTTGTAAAGAAATTAATTAAATACATTACAAAAACATTTCTTTATCAGCGTGTTCATTTCCACGCAAGCTTTTCGTTAAACCAATAAAGCCAACGAAATCACAGCAATTTTAAAACACACGGATTAGAAAAAACACCGTCATTCACGCACAAAAGAAGCAAATTCTTTTTTTTATACTTGACTTATTTATCCCCGAGATGGGGAGCGCACCATTCATGGAAACACTGCAATACCATGTTGATGCATGGAGTGGAAGGAGCAAGCTCCGCTTCCATTTCCGAAGGTCAAAAATCCATTTAACATATAGTCCCCGGATAGGAGACGTATCAGACATTAAACTGATAAGAACAGATACTACACTTGATCTTAGCCAAAAGGCCGAGAAGCGATACCGGAATAGACGCAGCCAAAGGGGGAGCCGGCGAAGGCGCTGGCTTTTGGGGTGGAGGCTAGCGGGCACTTAACTCTATACGTTCTCATTGTATAACCCAGAGGTAGAACGTTGAGCTAGCAAATCAGAAGTTCATGTTTTAATGCAGGATCTGATCCACGCTCATGAGAGAGAGAGAGATAGAGAGAAAACTGCTAATGTATCATGGCTTCCAGGTCTGTCAACGTTGCTGTGGTTTTTCGACAGCTGTAATATGAAGGGTAGAGTGAAAAAAAATATTTAAGTGTTTTGAACATCCCAATTTGTTCGTTTACTTAGTATTTTCTTAATGTTTTCGAGTTAAAAAATAATTCTTAAATCGAGATACATTTACTTAATAAGCAAAGTGGCTTAGAATTTAAGTCTTGTTTACTGAAATAAATTCTAAAATGTAATAGGTTAAGGCTTAAAACAAGTAAAAATATCTGCCAGTGGGGTAAGAAAAATAAACCTAAATTGAGTTTATTATTGAATTAAGTTGAAACTAGAATTAAGTTTATTTTTCTTACCCCGCTGGCAGATATTTTTTATTTGTTTTAAATATAAACCTGTTGATTTTTATAATTTATTTCAATTATTACAAAGTATGCGATCTGATTTTTTTAATCGCGGTGTTTCTTTTATTCCTCGTTTCTTTTCCGTGCATTTGCTTTATTTATTTATTTTTGCTTGTTGCATTTAAATGCACATTTGATTTGTTGCCACATTATTATGTGTTAATGTATTTTTTAACATGTTTATCAACAAAAAGTGCGTTATTATAATTAATTATATAGCTGTGAAATATATACAAGAATTCCCAGCAAAAACAAAACGTTTTTATAACAATTTTCTATTACAATACATAATATCTTAAGCCACTTTGCCTACCAAGTAAATGTATCTCCATTTAAGAATTGTCAGATATTCACTAGAAAACAAGACAAAAACAGTAAGTAAGATATTAATTTACTTTTTTCTTTCAAACATAAATTTACAGACGGCTGGAAATTTTTAATAAAATAACTAGACATACCTATTCGGGTCTGCTCCCGTTTGCTGTGATGACGGGGGACTTAGTCCAAAGCACATTTTGAGGAATACTTACACATTTTACTTCTTATTTCTTTGAAATTAATTACACTATGTATTAAAAATGTCCCGACTGCGAACCTGATAAAACCCAGGTAAAAAGCAAATACAAATAAACCATTTTGATTTAGCAAAAGTTTACAAATAAATGCACTCCTTGCACACAACAAGCACGTCTAGTTACCATTCATATTTTGCGTGATTTAAGTTTCGTCGCATACATTTTGGAAGGCACACGATAAAAACAAAATAAGGCTTTTAATGTATGCCGACCTCATTCTCCGTTGAGGGCTTATCAATCATAATAAACGCTGTTAACTCTTCTCATTGAATGGTCTAAATCCAATGCTGGTAAAGAAATCAAATGTGCATTTAAACGCAACAAGCAAGCCGTAAAGCAATGGATGCAGGCAAACAAACGAGGAATAGCACATACACCACGATTAGATCATCGGGTCGCATACTTTGGAATTAATAAGAAATAATTATTCAGTCTAAAGAAATAAGAAGTAAAATGTCTAAGTATTTCTCCAAATGTGCACACTCATTACAATAAACGGGAGCAGACACGAATAGTTATGTATGTCTCGTTATTTTATTTAAAATTGATAAGCTGTCTAACATATGATATATTTTGATAATACGAAATGCTAAAAAAATAATATAACACCAATCGACAATATCTGTTATTGTTATTTTTACAAGTAAATTCATGTGTAGGAGAAAACAAAGCAGCTGTCAGTCCATACTATATTGAGTGGCCATCGTAGTGGTGCAACCTGAACGATGTTTTCCCTACTTCCGGTCAAAGCCGCCATTTTGTGAAATAGGCATATAGGTGACGCTGGAGCACGCGGCCATTGTCTCTGTTCAACAAAACAAGTGTATATATACACATACGCATATTTTTCCTCAATCAATCACCGAATACAAGGTGCAATTCGATGCCAACTGACCCTTCTCTCTGGTTTCATGTTTGTAAGGAAAATTAAGGGGGAAATTACGATAGCATTTCAGCCAAACATTCATTCGTGCCACGCTGCTTTTCTTTGAACGAAAAAAAACCCTCTGCTCCCCCTACACAATTTCTTCTCCTGTTATTTTATGCTTAAAACAAGCAAATAAATCTGACTACAGGGTTAGAAAAACTTCGTGAACTTTTCCCATAAACACTTAATTCAAGAAAAATTGTCCCACCCCACTGGCCATTTTTTATCCACAATACACATTCGATGTCTGCAGGCACCATTGTCTTTGTTCAACGCAAACAATTCTGTTGCGTTTTTCTTTGAACGAAGTGCTCCGCCTAGATAATTTGACCCATATTCACATGGGTTTGTTTCTCATTTTTTTTCTTTGAGAACAATCTATATAGCGCCTTCCACAATCGTTTTGGTGTTAGCTTTACGTAAAATAGAAACACAGAAAAGTACTGAGCGATGGAGAGACCACGAACGCGGAACGTATTATGGACCACGGATTGGCAAACAAACTGGCAACCACGCACTAAAGAAGCAAACTCTGATTTTAAACTCACCTTATTTGTCCCCGGAAAGCGCCAGAGTCGATGCACGGAGTGGACGGAACAAGCCTCGCTTCCATAGCCGAAGGTCAAAAATCCATTTAAACGTGTAGTCCCCGGTGTCCACTCGATCTTACCCAAAAAGCCGAGAAGCGATACCGCAATGGCATCCGGAGAAGGTGCTGGCTGTCGGGATGGAGGTTAGCGGGTCAGAGGTCCGGCACTGAAGGTCTGCGTTCATTATTCACCGTGTGCATTTCACTCTATATCCACTTTCTAATGTATAGCACTTGATAAGGATTAACAGTTTAAAAACAGAAATGCAAGACATCAGAAAATACATTTATTTTTTACTTTCATAACATGAGAGGTGTCATACAATAACAAATATGAGCTTTAAAATCACATTCCTAAGTTAAAAATATACATAAAAATAGATATATGGATCATTACACAAATCACTACTCAAAGGAAATATGTTAAATAACTGCTTCAATATTAATTAACAATAACATTTGGCCAAGGCAGTCCTTGTAAATAGACATATAAATAGACAAATAAAATCATGACATATATGCCATAGAGCCTGAGATAGAGAAAAATAATAAGGAATTCTGCTTTTACTACCATCTCAGAAATATTGCCAGAATTAGAGGTTTTGTCTCAAGACAGGACTTAGAGAAACTTGTTCATGCTTTCATCACCAGCAGGGCCGATTATTGCAATGGTCAATGGATTTAAAAAGTACTGTTTCTTGTTTAAAAACCACTTCATGGCTACAATACATGACAGATATGCTAATCGAATATGAAACCGATTACTCGGATCAATAGGATCAGGTCATTTAGAAAAAACAAGGGTTCACTCAAAACAAGGTGCATCAGCATTCAGTTATTATCAGCTTTCAGAAGAGATCAGATGTGCTTCAACAGTAGACACTTTTAAATCTAGATTAAAAACACATCAGTTTAACTTTGCATTTACTGAATGATTTAAAACAGTACGAATAAAACAGTACAAAAGAATAAAACAGTATGAACCTTACCTGTTATAAAGGGAATGAAGCTTACGGTATGGTGCTTACCTGCAGAAATAAATAAAGTACAATAAGAACACACAGAACTTCAATTTTCAAAATTATTTTAACATTAAATGATGATTATTTTACTGGTTTACCTGTTTGTGATTACCACAGAATCCCGTCACCTGGCTGCGGTCTTCATTTGGTGAACGGTTCTTCACTCATAATTGACCTATACAAGAAATAGAGAAGAATAATAAGCAATTCTGCTTTTACATGTAGATGTGTGCCCCAAGAACACAGACACACCGGCTCCAAAAAGTTTAAACAGTACACATTTCTGTTATTTTAATGTGGCAAATGTGTCAGCTTTAAAAGAAGCATACATTACCTTTTAAAGAGGAAATACCTTTTGCATGAAATACCTTTACTCCCAGCATAAGCAAGCAATTTTCAAAATGCTTTTAAAAGTAAATAGTGATTATTTTACTTGTTTACCTGTTTGTGATTACCATGGAATCCTGTCACCATCATTTTTAAGCTTGTAAAGCAAATAATGAAATATTGACTTAGTAGGAAAAAATATTTTGGAAGTATCGTGATAAATGATGAAGAAAATATTTTGCAAAGTGATGGTTAGCACACGGTTGATGGTACCTATTAAATTCCATCATATTTTTTTATTCCTACTATGGAAGTCAATGGTGACTATCTGCTGTGGGTTTACCATCATTCCTCAAAATACCTTCTTTTGTGTTACTCAGAAAAAAACTAATCCTCGTGTTGTTGTAAGCCTGTATGCATGAGTAAATGATGACAGAATTATCATCATAAATTGAAATATCCCTTTAAACTGTATTTCCCCCCCTTAAACCTAAACTTATTTTCTTACAGCAAGTCATTTAGGTAATCAAGAAAATACTTTACCCGTTGTCTTTGTGAGTTAAACAAATACAGCTACGCTTCCAGGTCTGTCGACGTTGCTGTGGTTTTTCGACAGCTGTAGTATGAAGGGTAGCGAATGAATGAATACATTGCAAAAAATCATTTCTTACTTGTTATTTCGAACTGTTTTAACTATACAAATATCTAGAAAGTCTTAAAATAAGATGCATTTTTTGATGAGCAAAATGCCCTAAGAAAATAAACCTAGCCTTTAGGGAGAAAAAACTCAGAATTTGGGCTTAAAACAAGCAAATAAATCTGCCAAAGGGGTAAGAAACAAATCTAGATATAAACACTTAATTCAAGAAAAATTGTCGTAGCCCATTGGCAGATTTGTTGGCTTGTTTAATGTACATGCATGTACAATATTTCAATTTGTCTTGTATTTATTAGCATTTTGTATTGCCCAACGCTGTCTAGGTTGTTTAACTGTTGTCATTTTCTTATAAAAGCCTTTATAATTTATTAGTTTGGATGATTGCCATTCCCGAGAACCTCTTATATTGGAAGTAAAAGAATCATCTAAGCATTATTTTGTGCTCTTAGACATGTAGCCGTTTGATTGTGGTTCTATTTAATGGCTAGTCTATTCGTTTGGAATGGTCAAACGGCTATTAGATTTTCACTGACAGCCCAAATACAGCCTTGTTTTAGCCTAGACACTTATTCGCTGTCTATTAAAAGTTATGTAGTCGTTGAATAGCCGCTTTTTTGATGACTAATGTATTCTTGGGCCGTGGTTAGACGTCTCTTGGATTTTACGTAAAACGACAAGCGAATCTATTTTTACACAAAGGTCAGGGGAGAGCGCGAACGCAGTCCCCCACTATCAGAAATTTTGCAGTCGAGATTCCCACATTTGGGGAATTCGCAAAGGGTCAGCCCAACCGGAGTGCAATGGCTGAGCCTCGCCCTGGGTGAACCACCTTCATGATCATGGTGTCTCCCCTGCCAGGTAAGTATGAGCGACACCCTTTGAGGCCAGACGGCCGCATCTTCCTGTGACCGATCACATCGACGGCGCCCCCGGAGGCCGTCCGACTAACATTTCATTTACTGTGTGTGACCAGGTGGAAAGCGCACGAAGCCACGTCTGAGACCAAACATTCTTCGAGATCTACCCTGTTTTTATTCCGTTTCCAGCCCGGTTGAACCGTGTAGAGTGAAATATGTGAAACAATTTAAATCAAATGGATTTAAATTGCGCATTCAAATATATGGTTTCGTTATTACAAAGTAACTTTACGTGGAATAGAAACAAAGAAATGTACAGAGCAATCAAGAAACAACGAAAGCATAGCAATTTTAGAACGTGGATAAATAAAAACACAGGGCTCAATGACTTACCCGTTGTCGTTGTGAATTAAACAAGTACAGCTATGCTTCCAGGTCTGTCGACGTTGCTGTGGTTTTTCGACAGCTGTAGTATGAAGGGTAGTGAAAAAAGTTTTCAGGTGTTTTTAACATTCCAATCGGTCTCGTTCGCTTTTGTTGCGCCTTCAGCTGTGTCGAGGATGTTTAATTCGTCCTCGTATCACCTCCGCAAACTTGTAAAGAAATTAATTAAATACATTACAAAAACATTTCTTTATCAGCGTGTTCATTTCCACGCAAGCTTTTCGTTAAACCAATAAAGCCAACGAAATCACAGCAATTTTAAAACACACGGATTAGAAAAAACACCGTCATTCACGCACAAAAGAAGCAAATTCTTTTTTTATACTTGACTTATTTATCCCCGAGATGGGGAGCGCACCATTCATGGAAACACTGCAATACCATGTTGATGCATGGAGTGGAAGGAGCAAGCTCCGCTTCCATTTCCGAAGGTCAAAAATCCATTTAACATATAGTCCCCGGATAGGAGACGTATCAGACATTAAACTGATAAGAACAGATTTTTTTTTTTTTTTTTTTTTTTTTTTATTATACTCAAAATCATTGCAAAGTAAACAGAACAATCATCAATTTCAAACACAGAACAATCCAAACCTACAGAAACAAACAAAACTAGCAGTCCATAAAAAACATTCATCCCTACAAAAACTGTCAATCATGGCATAATACAAAAAATATACAAAAAAATAACAACCCTTTAAACAAAGAAAATTACCCTACCCCCACCCTCCCAAACTTCTTTTCCATTAACCTCCTAAGGGACTGCTTTTCCCCCTCTTCCTTTAATTGATCCAGGCAGGGCCACAAGCTCCTACGCACCTTTGCCAGAAAACAAAAGAACTTGGCATCAGCCTCTTGCTGCACCTGCTGCTTTCTCACGCAAGCTGTTCTGCAGTTCCACACAACCTTTTTACCTTCAGACAAAATAAGCCACACCACTCTTCTCCGGTCAGGATTAAGGAGACCCAGCCCCTCCCCGTACAGAATTAAACTACAGGAGAGTGGAGGGCCCCCCCACTCCCTCCACCAAAGTGCAACCTTCTTCCAAAAAGAAGCAACCTCCGGGCAAGTCCAAAAGGCATGCGCCAGTGTCTCCTCCCTACCACATCCTACCGGGCACAAAGGTGACTGCCCTTGGCCATGCCTGTACAGCCTCTCCCGAACCGGTAAGCGGTCCAAAGCCCCCAGCCAGTGGAGATCTTTACTGGCCCCATCCAAATAAGGGGGCTGCAGAGCGGCCCAGGCCACAGTGTACGGGATGAGCGCCATCTGAACCCCACTCACTAACTCATCCCTCAAACCTGAGTAGAGCTGACGGTGGTCTAAAATGGCGTTCTGAGCCAGGCACTCAGGGTGCAACTTTAAGAATCTAGCAGCCCACTCATATTGTCTAGGCCTATCAAAAGACCACGGCGCCAGTGTGTTCAAAGGGACCACCGAGCGCAGCGAAAACCCTAGCCAGAACCGTGCAAGAAAGTATGCTTTGTGGCCCGGACCGCACACCATTAAGCGGGCAAGGAAGCTCAGAAACAGAGCAGCCACGTGTAGTGGCAAGCATGGCACACCCCTTCCCCCCCTCCTAAACTCCCTATACATTTGCCGTCTCGCCACAAGTTCGCATCCATTTTTCCACAGAAAGGAGAAAATTAACCTCTCCAAGCGGATCCCGTAGTTATTGGGAAGCGGAAAGACATATGCCACGTAATTGATGGTAGGTAGCAGGTCAGCCTTAACCGCCACAGTCCGCCCAAACAAAGACAGGTCTCGGGTGCACCACAGCCTCATCTTTGCACGTAACTTCCCAATTAGAATGTCCCAGTTCTTTTTGGCACAATCTTTCCTGTAAAAGTGCACTCCTAAAATCTTTAGCCCGTCTTTGCAAACACTGTAGTTACCAGGTGCCTTTTCTCGCCCGGCCCACTTGCCAACAAACATGACTGATGACTTTGTCATGTTGACTCGTGCCCCTGTGGCTAAACAAAAGTGCGCTAAAATCTCCTCAGAGGCAACAAAGCCTCTCTCTGATGACAGAAATAACGTCATGTCATCAGCATACACAGACATTTTAAGCACCTGACCCCCGGCACCCGGGAGATGCAGGCCCCCAATCTCACCACATGCCCTGAGACTAGCCGCTAGAGGCTCTAGAAAAAAGACGTAAAGGAGAGGAGACAGGGGACAACCCTGTCTCACTCCCCTCTGCTGCTCCACTGGCTCCGACAAGTACCCATTGATTTTAATTTGGCTAAAGGCACCCGCATAAAGTAACTTCACCCAAGCTCTAATTCCCTCCCCGAAACCTACTCTCTCCAAGATATTAAACAAGAAAGGAAGGCTCACCCTATCGAACGCCTTCTCCTGGTCAAGACTCAGAATCGCCAATGGGAGTTGTCTCTGTTCGGCCCACGTTATGGCATCCCTGACCAGTGTAAGATTGAAAATACTGGATCTCCCAGGGACTCCAGCAGTCTGGTCGGGATGAACTACCTTATCCACAACAGATTTCATGCGAGACACAATCACCTTAGCTAACACCTTATATTCTGTTGCTAACAAAGTAATCGGCCTCCAGTTGGCTAAATCTGTCTTGTCTCCCTTTTTATATAATAGGGAGACATGCCCTGTTCTCAATGACTGAGGTAAAAAACCCTTAGCATAGCTTTCCTTGAAAACCGCCAAAAGGTCTTCCCCAATGAGCGACCAGAATGATTGATAAAAATCAACCGGCAACCCATCGCAGCCTGGGGCCTTCCCTTTCTTAAGGGTCCACAATGCTGCTTCTAGCTCCTGTGCTGTAATCTCACCTTCAAGTGCTAGCGCTTCCTGTTTGGTAAGAGAAGCCTCCAAACAGCCCAAAAATTTCTCAGCTGCAGCACCTAAAACACCCTGCGGGGAAAATAACTGCTTATAAAAGCAGGCAGCTGTCTTTAGTAAATCTGCTGACTGAGAGACAACCCCAACACTCCCCTTTAACTCCCCTATAAAATGCGTACTTTGTCTTTTCCTCACAGAGGCAAAGAAATACTTAGAGGGTCTCTCATCCAGCACCTGCTTTTTGTATCCTGCTTCTAACAGGAACGTCTCAGCCTCTTTGTTAAAAAACCCACTAATCTCTTCTTTAAGGGCTTGGTATTCAACTTCCCACCCAACCGTGCCATGTATCCCCTGAGCCCAACATTTTTGCAACTCACACGTCCAGTTTTGGATGAGCCTGCGCTTCCCCTTAGCTTTAGCCTCCCCCCACCATCGACACAGGTTGGCTAATCTTGATTTCACACCCTCCCACCAAGCAGACTGAGACTCAAAAAGTCCCCGTATGTTCCTCCAAGCAATGTATAAGTGCTCAAAAATTTGACAGAAAGAAGGATCCTGAAGGAAAGATGTATTAAACCTCCAGGGCCCTCTCCCTCTTTGTGTACACAGAATTTCTACTTTAATTCCCACTAAACAGTGATCTGATATCCAACATGGCCAACTAAAAAATTCTTTGAGTTTTACACTTTGCTGGACAAATAAGTAGTCAATACGAGAAGCATCTCCTCTACTATTCATCCATGTAAAACCCTCAGACCCATCCCCCATTACCCGAAAAGAATCCCGAAAACCAAAAGTTTTCACAAGCTGGCCCACTTCCCCTGTTGCTTCAGTATCCAATGAGGTGTTTAAATCCCCTCCCCAAAAAATTACCCGATTTGTAAAGAAAAAAGGCCTTAGATTATTAAAAAACCCCACCCTTTCAAAACGTTTACTGGGAGCATACACATTAATAAGTCTCAGCTTTGCCCCTCTCCAAATTACATCCAAACGTAAAATTCTACCTGGGATTACCTTAACACAATTTTCAATTATAAAATCCCAAGAATTAAACAAAATCCCCACCCCATCAGCCTTCACATTTCCTACACACCAAAAAGAAGGCCCCTTGTCCCACTCCTTCGAAAACAAAACCTCGTCTTCTTCAGACTGTAAATGACATTCTTGTAAAAACAAAACATCAAAAGACATGAAATTAAGTGAGCTGAAAAAGGCCCCCCTCCTCTGCTTCATCTTTAGACCCCTCACATTAAGGGAAGCAACTAAAAGTTCACTCATCTCAATTTAAAGTCCCCCTGCCCACCCCACGCCCAACAGAACCCCCCCTACCCTTTTTATTTGACACTTCAGTCCATCCTGGAGATTGTCCTTCATCTGGATTGTCTGCAACATTTGAAGAAGGAGCACTTTGTGCTGAAGAAACATAATTTTCACTCCTACTAAATTTGCGCTCTGACCCTTCGTTTTTCCCATCTGTATTGACCGCAGCACGTCGACGAGGTCGACACTCAGAATGATCAGAATCCTGGTCCTGTTCTGCCATCATTATGTCCAACGCATCCAGTTGTGACCAGGTATACTTTGACAGGTCCAAAGCTAGCGAGGCATCCTGGGGGGCCTGTGACTGTGGTTCAGACGTGACTTGAGAGACCACTTCGTCGATATCTATCTCAGACCAAGGCCGCTCCTCCACCACAGACTCCGATCCCACTTGTACCATATCTGACAACACTGCCACCTGGAGGCAGGGGACCGCAGCTGCCTCTGCTGGAATTCCGCTGCTGATTGTACTAATTGGCTCTTCATTAGTAACACTCACTCTGACCACCTGCGCCTCATCAGCTGCCCCCACCGTGTCCATAGAATGCGCTGTAATGTTTGATGGCCCTGGTGCATCTGAAGGCCTCACATGTAAGGCCGGCTGTAATTCAATCCCCTCCTGAAACAGACTTGCATAGCTTTTCTTCCTAGCTGGACACGTGCGAAACAGGTGCTCCTCACTACCACATAAACTGCAGTGCTTTGGCGCTGAGCACGTATCCGCTCGATGGTCTAATCCCCCACAAAATCTGCATCTCTCTCCTTTACAATCCGCCTTCACGTGGCCTCTACTGCCACACTTTCTGCAGTACATAGGTTGTCCAGGATAGTGTAGAAAGCCCTTATTAGAGCCGATCGAAAAGCTGCCCGGGGGGTGATTTAAGCCACCTGGGGCGAATGGATCAGGTTTCAATTTCACCAAAAATCTTCGCTTTCCCGTCCAGATCCCAAAACGGTCTTTTAAGCGCTCTCCACCTCTCACAACTTCACAATGACGTGCCAAAAAAGCTAAAACATCTCCATCTTCAACAAACGGGTTATACAGGTGAATGGTTAGAGGTATATAGTCCTGAACAAAAGCTGGGCGAATTAACAGTCCATTCAGTAACACGTTATCCGTCGTCTTGTTCCAACTTTCAAAAAATGCCACACAGTCTTTTAACGAGCAGAAAGTTAAATCCAAAAAACCAGCAGTCGTAAACTCTTGCAGACAAAAAATAGCTGAAACAGGTACCTTAAAAAGTCCTCGCAAAATCTGCATTACAAAGAAGTCCCGTCCAAAGCGTTGTTTCACCATCAAATCAGCATCTGTCTTCATTTCCACACGAACTGTATTCTTCAACCGCACCATAAAGGCCGGCAAGGGCGCATCGTTTCCGGACGTAGCCATTAGAACCACACGTGATCTTAGCCAAAAGGCCGAGAAGCGATACCGGAATAGACGCAGCCAAAGGGGGAGCCGGCGAAGGCGCTGGCTTTTGGGGTGGAGGCTAGCGGGCATTTAACTCTATACGTTCTCATTGTATAACCCAGAGGTAGAACGTTGAGCTAGCAAATCAGAAGTTCATGTTTTAATGCAGGATCTGATCCACGCTCATGAGAGAGAGAGAGATAGAGAGAATTTAGAATTTTCAAAAAACCTTTATTACAAATTAAAACATTTTCATAACCTCAAATCAGAAAAAACAAAGAAAAAAATATATATAGTAACGGAAATAACAAAAAAATAAGCCAACATAGGAGCAAAGAACAAATCATCTTCAATAACCAGACACAGAGCTCCTCCATAATACCAAATCAATTCAAAAGAAAGAAGATCATTCATTGCTTTAAAGTATCTAAAACCAATAAGGATTCTAGATTTAACTTATTTTAAAAACTGCTAATGTATCATGGCTTCCGGGTCTGTCAACGTTGCTGTGGTTTTTCGACAGCTGTAATATGAAGGGTAGAGTGAAAAAAAATATTTAAGTGTTTTGAACATCCCAATTTGTTCGTTTACTTAGTATTTTCTTAATGTTTTCGAGTTAAAAAATAATTCTTAAATCGAGATACATTTACTTAATAAGCAAAGTGGCTTAGAATTTAAGTCTTGTTTACTGAAATAAATTCTAAAATGTAATAGGTTAAGGCTTAAAACAAGTAAAAATATCTGCCAGTGGGGTAAGAAAAATAAACCTAAATTGAGTTTATTATTGAATTAAGTTGAAACTAGAATTAAGTTTATTTTTCTTACCCCGCTGGCAGATATTTTTTATTTGTTTTAAATATAAACCTGTTGATTTTTATAATTTATTTCAATTATTACAAAGTATGCGATCTGATTTTTTTAATCGCGGTGTTTCTTTTATTCCTCGTTTCTTTTCCGTGCATTTGCTTTATTTATTTATTTTTGCTTGTTGCATTTAAATGCACATTTGATTTGTTGCCACATTATTATGTGTTAATGTATTTTTTAACATGTTTATCAACAAAAAGTGCGTTATTATAATTAATTATATAGCTGTGAAATATATACAAGAATTCCCAGCAAAAACAAAACGTTTTTATAACAATTTTCTATTACAATACATAATATCTTAAGCCACTTTGCTTACCAAGTAAATGTATCTCCATTTAAGCATTGTCAGATATTCACTAGAAAACAAGACAAAAACAGTAAGTAAGATATTAATTTACTTTTTTCTTTCAAACATAAATTTACAGACGGCTGGAAATTTTTAATAAAATAACTAGACATACCTATTCGGGTCTGCTCCCGTTTGCTGTGATGACGGGGGACTTAGTCCAAAGCACATTTTGAGGAATACTTACACATTTTACTTCTTATTTCTTTGAAATTAATTATGCATACACTATGGATTAAAAATGTCCCGACTGCGAACCTGATAAAACCCAGGTAAAAAGCAAATACAAATAAACCATTTTGATTTAGCAAAAGTTTACAAATAAATGCACTCCTTGCACACAACAAGCACGTCTAGTTACCATTCATATTTTGCGTGATTTAAGTTTCGTCGCATACATTTTGGAAGGCACACGATAAAAACAAAATAAGGCTTTTAATGTATGCCGACCTCATTCTCCGTTGAGGGCTTATCAATCATAATAAACGCTGTTAACTCTTCTCATTGAATGGTCTAAATCCAATGCTGGTAAAGAAATCAAATGTGCATTTAAACGCAACAAGCAAGCCGTAAAGCAATGGATGCAGGCAAACAAACGAGGAATAGCACATACACCACGATTAGATCATCGGGTCGCATACTTTGGAATTAATAAGAAATAATTATTCAGTCTAAAGAAATAAGAAGTAAAATGTCTAAGTATTTCTCCAAATGTGCACACTCATTACAATAAACGGGAGCAGACACGAATAGTTATGTATGTCTCGTTATTTTATTTAAAATTGATAAGCTGTCTAACATATGATATATTTTGATAATACGAAATGCTAAAAAAATAATATAACACCAATCGACAATATCTGTTATTGTTATTTTTACAAGTAAATTCATGTGTAGGAGAAAACAAAGCAGCTGTCAGTCCATACTATATTGAGTGGCCATCGTAGTGGTGCAACCTGAACGATGTTTTCCCTACTTCCGGTCAAAGCCGCCATTTTGTGAAATAGGCATATAGGTGACGCTGGAGCACGCGGCCATTGTCTCTGTTCAACAAAACAAGTATATATATACACATACGCATATTTTTCCTCAATCAATCACCGAATACAAGGTGCAATTCGATGCCAACTGACCCTTCTCTCTGGTTTCATGTTTGTAAGGAAAATTAAGGGGGAAATTACGATAGCATTTCAGCCAAACATTCATTCGTGCCACGCTGCTTTTCTTTGAACGAAAAAAAACCCTCTGCTCCCCCTACACAATTTCTTCTCCTGTTATTTTATGCTTAAAACAAGCAAATAAATCTGACTACAGGGTAAGAAAAAATTCGTGAACTTTTCCCATAAACACTTAATTCAAGAAAAATTGTCCCACCCCACTGGCCATTTTTTATCCACAATACACATTCGATGTCTGCAGGCACCATTGTCTTTGTTCAACGCAAACAATTCTGTTGCGTTTTTCTTTGAACGAAGTGCTCCGCCTAGATAATTTGACCCATATTCACATGGGTTTGTTTCTCGTTTTTTTTCTTTGAGAACAATCTATATAGCGCCTTCCACAATCGTTTTGGTGTTAGCTTTACGTAAAATAGAAACACAGAAAAGTACTGAGCGATGGAGAGACCACGAACGCGGAACGTATTATGGACCACGGACTGGCAAACAAACTGGCAACCACGCACTAAAGAAGCAAACTCTGATTTTAAACTCACCTTATTTGTCCCCGGAAAGCGCCAGAGTCGATGCACGGAGTGGACGGAACAAGCCTCGCTTCCATAGCCGAAGGTCAAAAATCCATTTAAACGTGTAGTCCCCGGTGTCCACTCGATCTTACCCAAAAAGCCGAGAAGCGATACCGCAATGGCATCCGGAGAAGGCGCTGGCTGTCGGGATGGAGGTTAGCGGGTCAGAGGTCCGGCACTGAAGGTCTGCGTTCATTATTCACCGTGTGCATTTCACTCTATATCCACTTTCTAATGTATAGCACTTGATAAGGATTAACAGTTTAAAAACAGAAATGCAAGACATCAGAAAATACATTTATTTTTTACTTTCATAACATGAGAGGTGTCATACAATAACAAATATGAGCTTTAAAATCACATTCCTAAGTTAAAAATATACATAAAAATAGATATATGGATCATTACACAAATCACTACTCAAAGGACCTATGTTAAATAACTGCTTCAATATTAATTAACAATAACATTTGGCCAAGGCAGTCCTTGTAAATAGACATATAAATAGACAAATAAAATCATGACATATATGCCGTAGAGCCTGAGATAGAGAAAAATAATAAGGAATTCTGCTTTTACTACCATCTCAGAAATATTGCCAGAATTAGAGGTTTTGTCTCAAGACAGGACTTAGAGAAACTTGTTCATGCTTTCATCACCAGCAGGGCCGATTATTGCAATGGTCAATGGATTTAAAAAGTACTGTTTCTTGTTTAAAAACCACTTCATGGCTACAATACATGACAGATATGCTAATCGAATATGAAACCGATTACTCGGATCAATAGGATCAGGTCATTTAGAAAAAAACAAGGGTTCACTCAAAACAAGGTGCCTCAGCATTCAGTTATTATCAGCTTTCAGAAGAGATCAGATGTGCTTCAACAGTAGACACTTTTAAATCTAGATTAAAAACACATCAGTTTAACTTTGCATTTACTGAATGATTTAAAACAGTACGAATAAAACAGTACAAAAGAATAAAACAGTATGAACCTTACCTGTTATAAAGGGAATGAAGCTTACGGTATGGTGCTTACCTGCAGAAATAAATAAAGTACAATAAGAACACACAGAACTTCAATTTTCAAAATTATTTTAACATTAAATGATGATTATTTTACTGGTTTACCTGTTTGTGATTACCACAGGATCCCGTCACCTGGCTGCGGTCTTCATTTGGTGAACGGTTCTTCACTCATAATTGACCTATACAAGAAATAGAGAAGAATAATAAGCAATTCTGCTTTTACATGTAGATGCGTGCCCCAAGAACACAGACACACCGGCTCCAAAAAGTTTAAACAGTACACATTTCTGTTATTTTAATGTGGCAAATGTGTCAGCTTTAAAAGAAGCATACATTACCTTTTAAAGAGGAAATACCTTTTGCATGAAATACCTTTACTCCCAGCATAAGCAAGCAATTTTCAAAATGCTTTTAAAAGTAAATAGTGATTATTTTACTTGTTTACCTGTTTGTGATTACCATGGAATCCTGTCACCATCATTTTTAAGCTTGTAAAGCAAATAATGAAATATTGACTTAGTAGGAAAAAATATTTTGGAAGTATCGTGATAAATGATGAAGAAAATATTTTGCAAAGTGATGGTTAGCACACGGTTGATGGTACCTATTAAATTCCATCATATTTTTTTATTCCTACTATGGAAGTCAATGGTGACTATCTGCTGTGGGTTTACCATCATTCCTCAAAATACCTTCTTTTGTGTTACTCAGAAAAAAACTAATCCTCGTGTTGTTGTAAGCCTGTATGCATGAGTAAATGATGACAGAATTATCATCATAAATTGAAATATCCCTTTAAACTGTATTTCCCCCCCTTAAACCTAAACTTATTTTCTTACAGCAAGTCATTTAGGTAATCAAGAAAATACTTTACCCGTTGTCTTTGTGAGTTAAACAAATACAGCTACGCTTCCAGGTCTGTCGACGTTGCTGTGGTTTTTCGACAGCTGTAGTATGAAGGGTAGCGAATGAATGAATACATTGCAAAAAATCATTTCTTACTTGTTATTTCGAACTGTTTTAACTATACAAATATCTAGAAAGTCTTAAAATAAGATGCATTTTTTGATGAGCAAAATGCCCTAAGAAAATAAACCTAGCCTTTAGGGAGAAAAAACTCAGAATTTGGGCTTAAAACAAGCAAATAAATCTGCCAAAGGGGTAAGAAACAAATCTAGATATAAACACTTAATTCAAGAAAAATTGTCGTAGCCCATTGGCAGATTTGTTGGCTTGTTTAATGTACATGCATGTACAATATTTCAATTTGTCTTGTATTTATTAGCATTTTGTATTGCCCAACGCTGTCTAGGTTGTTTAACTGTTGTCATTTTCTTATAAAAGCCTTTATAATTTATTAGTTTGGATGATTGCCATTCCCGAGAACCTCTTATATTGGAAGTAAAAGAATCATCTAAGCATTATTTTGTGCTCTTAGACATGTAGCCGTTTGATTGTGGTTCTATTTAATGGCTAGTCTATTCGTTTGGAATGGTCAAACGGCTATTAGATTTTCACTGACAGCCCAAAAACAGCCTTGTTTTAGCCTAGACACTTATTCGCTGTCTATTAAAAGTTATGTAGTCGTTGAATAGCCGCTTTTTTGATGACTAATGTATTCTTGGGCCGTGGTTAGACGTCTCTTGGATTTTACGTAAAACGACAAGCGAATCTATTTTTAACACAAAGGTCAGGGGAGAGCGCGAACGCAGTCCCCCACTATCAGAAATTTTGCAGTCGAGATTCCCACATTTGGGGAATTCGCAAAGGGTCAGCCCAACCGGAGTGCAATGGCTGAGCCTCGCCCTGGGTGAACCACCTTCATGATCATGGTGTCTCCCCTGCCAGGTAAGTATGAGCGACACCCTTTGAGGCCAGACGGCCGCATCTTCCTGTGACCGATCACATCGACGGCGCCCCCGGAGGCCGTCCGACTAACATTTCATTTACTGTGTGTGACCAGGTGGAAAGCGCACGAAGCCACGTCTGAGACCAAACATTCTTCGAGATCTACCCTGTTTTTATTCCGTTTCCAGCCCGGTTGAACCGTGTAGAGTGAAATATGTGAAACAATTTAAATCAAATGGATTTAAATTGCGCATTCAAATATATGGTTTCGTTATTACAAAGTAACTTTACGTGGAATAGAAACAAAGAAATGTACAGAGCAATCAAGAAACAACGAAAGCATAGCAATTTTAGAACGTGGATAAATAAAAACACAGGGCTCAATGACTTACCCGTTGTCGTTGTGAGTTAAACAAGTACAGCTATGCTTCCAGGTCTGTCGACGTTGCTGTGGTTTTTCGACAGCTGTAGTATGAAGGGTAGTGAAAAAAGTTTTCAGGTGTTTTTAACATTCCAATCGGTCTCGTTCGCTTTTGTTGCGCCTTCAGCTGTGTCGAGGATGTTTAATTCGTCCTCGTATCACCTCCGCAAACTTGTAAAGAAATTAATTAAATACATTACAAAAACATTTCTTTATCAGCGTGTTCATTTCCACGCAAGCTTTTCGTTAAACCAATAAAGCCAACGAAATCACAGCAATTTTAAAACACACGGATTAGAAAAAACACCGTCATTCACGCACAAAAGAAGCAAATTCTTTTTTTTATACTTGACTTATTTATCCCCGAGATGGGGAGCTCACCATTCATGGAAACACTGCAATACCATGTTGATGCATGGAGTGGAAGGAGCAAGCTCCGCTTCCATTTCCGAAGGTCAAAAATCCATTTAACATATAGTCCCCGGATAGGAGACGTATCAGACATTAAACTGATAAGAACAGATTTTTTTTTTTTTTTTTTTTTTTTTTTTTTATTATACTCAAAATCATTGCAAAGTAAACAGAACAATCATCAATTTCAAACACAGAACAATCCAAACCTACAGAAACAAACAAAACTAGCAGTCCATAAAAAACATTCATCCCTACAAAAACTGTCAATCATGGCATAATACAAAAAATATACAAAAAAATAACAACCCTTTAAACAAAGAAAATTACCCTACCCCCACCCTCCCAAACTTCTTTTCCATTAACCTCCTAAGGGACTGCTTTTCCCCCTCTTCCTTTAATTGATCCAGGCAGGGCCACAAGCTCCTACGCACCTTTGCCAGAAAACAAAAGAACTTGGCATCAGCCTCTTGCTGCACCTGCTGCTTTCTCACGCAAGCTGTTCTGCAGTTCCACACAACCTTTTTACCTTCAGACAAAATAAGCCACACCACTCTTCTCCGGTCAGGATTAAGGAGACCCAGCCCCTCCCCGTACAGAATTAAACTACAGGAGAGTGGAGGGCCCCCCCACTCCCTCCACCAAAGTGCAACCTTCTTCCAAAAAGAAGCAACCTCCGGGCAAGTCCAAAAGGCATGCGCCAGTGTCTCCTCCCTACCACATCCTACCGGGCACAAAGGTGACTGCCCTTGGCCATGCCTGTACAGCCTCTCCCGAACCGGTAAGCGGTCCAAAGCCCCCAGCCAGTGGAGATCTTTACTGGCCCCATCCAAATAAGGGGGCTGCAGAGCGGCCCAGGCCACAGTGTACGGGATGAGCGCCATCTGAACCCCACTCACTAACTCATCCCTCAAACCTGAGTAGAGCTGACGGTGGTCTAAAATGGCGTTCTGAGCCAGGCACTCAGGGTGCAACTTTAAGAATCTAGCAGCCCACTCATATTGTCTAGGCCTATCAAAAGACCACGGCGCCAGTGTGTTCAAAGGGACCACCGAGCGCAGCGAAAACCCTAGCCAGAACCGTGCAAGAAAGTATGCTTTGTGGCCCGGACCGCACACCATTAAGCGGGCAAGGAAGCTCAGAAACAGAGCAGCCACGTGTAGTGGCAAGCATGGCACACCCCTTCCCCCCCTCCTAAACTCCCTATACATTTGCCGTCTCGCCACAAGTTCGCATCCATTTTTCCACAGAAAGGAGAAAATTAACCTCTCCAAGCGGATCCCGTAGTTATTGGGAAGCGGAAAGACATATGCCACGTAATTGATGGTAGGTAGCAGGTCAGCCTTAACCGCCACAGTCCGCCCAAACAAAGACAGGTCTCGGGTGCACCACAGCCTCATCTTTGCACGTAACTTCCCAATTAGAATGTCCCAGTTCTTTTTGGCACAATCTTTCCTGTAAAAGTGCACTCCTAAAATCTTTAGCCCGTCTTTGCAAACACTGTAGTTACCAGGTGCCTTTTCTCGCCCGGCCCACTTGCCAACAAACATGACTGATGACTTTGTCATGTTGACTCGTGCCCCTGTGGCTAAACAAAAGTGCGCTAAAATCTCCTCAGAGGCAACAAAGCCTCTCTCTGATGACAGAAATAACGTCATGTCATCAGCATACACAGACATTTTAAGCACCTGACCCCCGGCACCCGGGAGATGCAGGCCCCCAATCTCACCACATGCCCTGAGACTAGCCGCTAGAGGCTCTAGAAAAAAGACGTAAAGGAGAGGAGACAGGGGACAACCCTGTCTCACTCCCCTCTGCTGCTCCACTGGCTCCGACAAGTACCCATTGATTTTAATTTGGCTAAAGGCACCCGCATAAAGTAACTTCACCCAAGCTCTAATTCCCTCCCCGAAACCTACTCTCTCCAAGATATTAAACAAGAAAGGAAGGCTCACCCTATCGAACGCCTTCTCCTGGTCAAGACTCAGAATCGCCAATGGGAGTTGTCTCTGTTCGGCCCACGTTATGGCATCCCTGACCAGTGTAAGATTGAAAATACTGGATCTCCCAGGGACTCCAGCAGTCTGGTCGGGATGAACTACCTTATCCACAACAGATTTCATGCGAGACACAATCACCTTAGCTAACACCTTATATTCTGTTGCTAACAAAGTAATCGGCCTCCAGTTGGCTAAATCTGTCTTGTCTCCCTTTTTATATAATAGGGAGACATGCCCTGTTCTCAATGACTGAGGTAAAAAACCCTTAGCATAGCTTTCCTTGAAAACCGCCAAAAGGTCTTCCCCAATGAGCGACCAGAATGATTGATAAAAATCAACCGGCAACCCATCGCAGCCTGGGGCCTTCCCTTTCTTAAGGGTCCACAATGCTGCTTCTAGCTCCTGTGCTGTAATCTCACCTTCAAGTGCTAGCGCTTCCTGTTTGGTAAGAGAAGCCTCCAAACAGCCCAAAAATTTCTCAGCTGCAGCACCTAAAACACCCTGCGGGGAAAATAACTGCTTATAAAAGCAGGCAGCTGTCTTTAGTAAATCTGCTGACTGAGAGACAACCCCAACACTCCCCTTTAACTCCCCTATAAAATGCGTACTTTGTCTTTTCCTCACAGAGGCAAAGAAATACTTAGAGGGTCTCTCATCCAGCACCTGCTTTTTGTATCCTGCTTCTAACAGGAACGTCTCAGCCTCTTTGTTAAAAAACCCACTAATCTCTTCTTTAAGGGCTTGGTATTCAACTTCCCACCCAACCGTGCCATGTATCCCCTGAGCCCAACATTTTTGCAACTCACACGTCCAGTTTTGGATGAGCCTGCGCTTCCCCTTAGCTTTAGCCTCCCCCCACCATCGACACAGGTTGGCTAATCTTGATTTCACACCCTCCCACCAAGCAGACTGAGACTCAAAAAGTCCCCGTATGTTCCTCCAAGCAATGTATAAGTGCTCAAAAATTTGACAGAAAGAAGGATCCTGAAGGAAAGATGTATTAAACCTCCAGGGCCCTCTCCCTCTTTGTGTACACAGAATTTCTACTTTAATTCCCACTAAACAGTGATCTGATATCCAACATGGCCAACTAAAAAATTCTTTGAGTTTTACACTTTGCTGGACAAATAAGTAGTCAATACGAGAAGCATCTCCTCTACTATTCATCCATGTAAAACCCTCAGACCCATCCCCCATTACCCGAAAAGAATCCCGAAAACCAAAAGTTTTCACAAGCTGGCCCACTTCCCCTGTTGCTTCAGTATCCAATGAGGTGTTTAAATCCCCTCCCCAAAAAATTACCCGATTTGTAAAGAAAAAAGGCCTTAGATTATTAAAAAACCCCACCCTTTCAAAACGTTTACTGGGAGCATACACATTAATAAGTCTCAGCTTTGCCCCTCTCCAAATTACATCCAAACGTAAAATTCTACCTGGGATTACCTTAACACAATTTTCAATTATAAAATCCCAAGAATTAAACAAAATCCCCACCCCATCAGCCTTCACATTTCCTACACACCAAAAAGAAGGCCCCTTGTCCCACTCCTTCGAAAACAAAACCTCGTCTTCTTCAGACTGTAAATGACATTCTTGTAAAAACAAAACATCAAAAGACATGAAATTAAGTGAGCTGAAAAAGGCCCCCCTCCTCTGCTTCATCTTTAGACCCCTCACATTAAGGGAAGCAACTAAAAGTTCACTCATCTCAATTTAAAGTCCCCCTGCCCACCCCACGCCCAACAGAACCCCCCCTACCCTTTTTATTTGACACTTCAGTCCATCCTGGAGATTGTCCTTCATCTGGATTGTCTGCAACATTTGAAGAAGGAGCACTTTGTGCTGAAGAAACATAATTTTCACTCCTACTAAATTTGCGCTCTGACCCTTCGTTTTTCCCATCTGTATTGACCGCAGCACGTCGACGAGGTCGACACTCAGAATGATCAGAATCCTGGTCCTGTTCTGCCATCATTATGTCCAACGCATCCAGTTGTGACCAGGTATACTTTGACAGGTCCAAAGCTAGCGAGGCATCCTGGGGGGCCTGTGACTGTGGTTCAGACGTGACTTGAGAGACCACTTCGTCGATATCTATCTCAGACCAAGGCCGCTCCTCCACCACAGACTCCGATCCCACTTGTACCATATCTGACAACACTGCCACCTGGAGGCAGGGGACCGCAGCTGCCTCTGCTGGAATTCCGCTGCTGATTGTACTAATTGGCTCTTCATTAGTAACACTCACTCTGACCACCTGCGCCTCATCAGCTGCCCCCACCGTGTCCATAGAATGCGCTGTAATGTTTGATGGCCCTGGTGCATCTGAAGGCCTCACATGTAAGGCCGGCTGTAATTCAATCCCCTCCTGAAACAGACTTGCATAGCTTTTCTTCCTAGCTGGACACGTGCGAAACAGGTGCTCCTCACTACCACATAAACTGCAGTGCTTTGGCGCTGAGCACGTATCCGCTCGATGGTCTAATCCCCCACAAAATCTGCATCTCTCTCCTTTACAATCCGCCTTCACGTGGCCTCTACTGCCACACTTTCTGCAGTACATAGGTTGTCCAGGATAGTGTAGAAAGCCCTTATTAGAGCCGATCGAAAAGCTGCCCGGGGGGTGATTTAAGCCACCTGGGGCGAATGGATCAGGTTTCAATTTCACCAAAAATCTTCGCTTTCCCGTCCAGATCCCAAAACGGTCTTTTAAGCGCTCTCCACCTCTCACAACTTCACAATGACGTGCCAAAAAAGCTAAAACATCTCCATCTTCAACAAACGGGTTATACAGGTGAATGGTTAGAGGTATATAGTCCTGAACAAAAGCTGGGCGAATTAACAGTCCATTCAGTAACACGTTATCCGTCGTCTTGTTCCAACTTTCAAAAAATGCCACACAGTCTTTTAACGAGCAGAAAGTTAAATCCAAAAAACCAGCAGTCGTAAACTCTTGCAGACAAAAAATAGCTGAAACAGGTACCTTAAAAAGTCCTCGCAAAATCTGCATTACAAAGAAGTCCCGTCCAAAGCGTTGTTTCACCATCAAATCAGCATCTGTCTTCATTTCCACACGAACTGTATTCTTCAACCGCACCATAAAGGCCGGCAAGGGCGCATCGTTTCCGGACGTAGCCATTAGAACCACACGTGATCTTAGCCAAAAGGCCGAGAAGCGATACCGGAATAGACGCAGCCAAAGGGGGAGCCGGCGAAGGCGCTGGCTTTTGGGGTGGAGGCTAGCGGGCATTTAACTCTATACGTTCTCATTGTATAACCCAGAGGTAGAACGTTGAGCTAGCAAATCAGAAGTTCATGTTTTAATGCAGGATCTGATCCACGCTCATGAGAGAGAGAGAGATAGAGAGAATTTAGAATTTTCAAAAAACCTTTATTACAAATTAAAACATTTTCATAACCTCAAATCAGAAAAAACAAAGAAAAAAATATATATAGTAACGGAAATAACAAAAAAATAAGCCAACATAGGAGCAAAGAACAAATCATCTTCAATAACCAGACACAGAGCTCCTCCATAATACCAAATCAATTCAAAAGAAAGAAGATCATTCATTGCTTTAAAGTATCTAAAACCAATAAGGATTCTAGATTTAACTTATTTTAAAAACTGCTAATGTATCATGGCTTCCGGGTCTGTCAACGTTGCTGTGGTTTTTCGACAGCTGTAATATGAAGGGTAGAGTGAAAAAAAATATTTAAGTGTTTTGAACATCCCAATTTGTTCGTTTACTTAGTATTTTCTTAATGTTTTCGAGTTAAAAAATAATTCTTAAATCGAGATACATTTACTTAATAAGCAAAGTGGCTTAGAATTTAAGTCTTGTTTACTGAAATAAATTCTAAAATGTAATAGGTTAAGGCTTAAAACAAGTAAAAATATCTGCCAGTGGGGTAAGAAAAATAAACCTAAATTGAGTTTATTATTGAATTAAGTTGAAACTAGAATTAAGTTTATTTTTCTTACCCCGCTGGCAGATATTTTTTATTTGTTTTAAATATAAACCTGTTGATTTTTATAATTTATTTCAATTATTACAAAGTATGCGATCTGATTTTTTTAATCGCGGTGTTTCTTTTATTCCTCGTTTCTTTTCCGTGCATTTGCTTTATTTATTTATTTTTGCTTGTTGCATTTAAATGCACATTTGATTTGTTGCCACATTATTATGTGTTAATGTATTTTTTAACATGTTTATCAACAAAAAGTGCGTTATTATAATTAATTATATAGCTGTGAAATATATACAAGAATTCCCAGCAAAAACAAAACGTTTTTATAACAATTTTCTATTACAATACATAATATCTTAAGCCACTTTGCTTACCAAGTAAATGTATCTCCATTTAAGCATTGTCAGATATTCACTAGAAAACAAGACAAAAACAGTAAGAAAGATATTAATTTACTTTTTTCTTTCAAACATAAATTTACAGACGGCTGGAAATTTTTAATAAAATAACTAGACATACCTATTCGGGTCTGCTCCCGTTTGCTGTGATGACGGGGGACTTAGTCCAAAGCACATTTTGAGGAATACTTACACATTTTACTTCTTATTTCTTTGAAATTAATTATGCATACACTATGGATTAAAAATGTCCCGACTGCGAACCTGATAAAACCCAGGTAAAAAGCAAATACAAATAAACCATTTTGATTTAGCAAAAGTTTACAAATAAATGCACTCCTTGCACACAACAAGCACGTCTAGTTACCATTCATATTTTGCGTGATTTAAGTTTCGTCGCATACATTTTGGAAGGCACACGATAAAAACAAAATAAGGCTTTTAATGTATGCCGACCTCATTCTCCGTTGAGGGCTTATCAATCATAATAAACGCTGTTAACTCTTCTCATTGAATGGTCTAAATCCAATGCTGGTAAAGAAATCAAATGTGCATTTAAACGCAACAAGCAAGCCGTAAAGCAATGGATGCAGGCAAACAAACGAGGAATAGCACATACACCACGATTAGATCATCGGGTCGCATACTTTGGAATTAATAAGAAATAATTATTCAGTCTAAAGAAATAAGAAGTAAAATGTCTAAGTATTTCTCCAAATGTGCACACTCATTACAATAAACGGGAGCAGACACGAATAGTTATGTATGTCTCGTTATTTTATTTAAAATTGATAAGCTGTCTAACATATGATATATTTTGATAATACGAAATGCTAAAAAAATAATATAACACCAATCGACAATATCTGTTATTGTTATTTTTACAAGTAAATTCATGTGTAGGAGAAAACAAAGCAGCTGTCAGTCCATACTATATTGAGTGGCCATCGTAGTGGTGCAACCTGAACGATGTTTTCCCTACTTCCGGTCAAAGCCGCCATTTTGTGAAATAGGCATATAGGTGACGCTGGAGCACGCGGCCATTGTCTCTGTTCAACAAAACAAGTATATATATACACATACGCATATTTTTCCTCAATCAATCACCGAATACAAGGTGCAATTCGATGCCAACTGACCCTTCTCTCTGGTTTCATGTTTGTAAGGAAAATTAAGGGGGAAATTACGATAGCATTTCAGCCAAACATTCATTCGTGCCACGCTGCTTTTCTTTGAACGAAAAAAAACCCTCTGCTCCCCCTACACAATTTCTTCTCCTGTTATTTTATGCTTAAAACAAGCAAATAAATCTGACTACAGGGTAAGAAAAAATTCGTGAACTTTTCCCATAAACACTTAATTCAAGAAAAATTGTCCCACCCCACTGGCCATTTTTTATCCACAATACACATTCGATGTCTGCAGGCACCATTGTCTTTGTTCAACGCAAACAATTCTGTTGCGTTTTTCTTTGAACGAAGTGCTCCGCCTAGATAATTTGACCCATATTCACATGGGTTTGTTTCTCGTTTTTTTTCTTTGAGAACAATCTATATAGCGCCTTCCACAATCGTTTTGGTGTTAGCTTTACGTAAAATAGAAACACAGAAAAGTACTGAGCGATGGAGAGACCACGAACGCGGAACGTATTATGGACCACGGACTGGCAAACAAACTGGCAACCACGCACTAAAGAAGCAAACTCTGATTTTAAACTCACCTTATTTGTCCCCGGAAAGCGCCAGAGTCGATGCACGGAGTGGACGGAACAAGCCTCGCTTCCATAGCCGAAGGTCAAAAATCCATTTAAACGTGTAGTCCCCGGTGTCCACTCGATCTTACCCAAAAAGCCGAGAAGCGATACCGCAATGGCATCCGGAGAAGGCGCTGGCTGTCGGGATGGAGGTTAGCGGGTCAGAGGTCCGGCACTGAAGGTCTGCGTTCATTATTCACCGTGTGCATTTCACTCTATATCCACTTTCTAATGTATAGCACTTGATAAGGATTAACAGTTTAAAAACAGAAATGCAAGACATCAGAAAATACATTTATTTTTTACTTTCATAACATGAGAGGTGTCATACAATAACAAATATGAGCTTTAAAATCACATTCCTAAGTTAAAAATATACATAAAAATAGATATATGGATCATTACACAAATCACTACTCAAAGGACCTATGTTAAATAACTGCTTCAATATTAATTAACAATAACATTTGGCCAAGGCAGTCCTTGTAAATAGACATATAAATAGACAAATAAAATCATGACATATATGCCGTAGAGCCTGAGATAGAGAAAAATAATAAGGAATTCTGCTTTTACTACCATCTCAGAAATATTGCCAGAATTAGAGGTTTTGTCTCAAGACAGGACTTAGAGAAACTTGTTCATGCTTTCATCACCAGCAGGGCCGATTATTGCAATGGTCAATGGATTTAAAAAGTACTGTTTCTTGTTTAAAAACCACTTCATGGCTACAATACATGACAGATATGCTAATCGAATATGAAACCGATTACTCGGATCAATAGGATCAGGTCATTTAGAAAAAAACAAGGGTTCACTCAAAACAAGGTGCCTCAGCATTCAGTTATTATCAGCTTTCAGAAGAGATCAGATGTGCTTCAACAGTAGACACTTTTAAATCTAGATTAAAAACACATCAGTTTAACTTTGCATTTACTGAATGATTTAAAACAGTACGAATAAAACAGTACAAAAGAATAAAACAGTATGAACCTTACCTGTTATAAAGGGAATGAAGCTTACGGTATGGTGCTTACCTGCAGAAATAAATAAAGTACAATAAGAACACACAGAACTTCAATTTTCAAAATTATTTTAACATTAAATGATGATTATTTTACTGGTTTACCTGTTTGTGATTACCACAGGATCCCGTCACCTGGCTGCGGTCTTCATTTGGTGAACGGTTCTTCACTCATAATTGACCTATACAAGAAATAGAGAAGAATAATAAGCAATTCTGCTTTTACATGTAGATGCGTGCCCCAAGAACACAGACACACCGGCTCCAAAAAGTTTAAACAGTACACATTTCTGTTATTTTAATGTGGCAAATGTGTCAGCTTTAAAAGAAGCATACATTACCTTTTAAAGAGGAAATACCTTTTGCATGAAATACCTTTACTCCCAGCATAAGCAAGCAATTTTCAAAATGCTTTTAAAAGTAAATAGTGATTATTTTACTTGTTTACCTGTTTGTGATTACCATGGAATCCTGTCACCATCATTTTTAAGCTTGTAAAGCAAATAATGAAATATTGACTTAGTAGGAAAAAATATTTTGGAAGTATCGTGATAAATGATGAAGAAAATATTTTGCAAAGTGATGGTTAGCACACGGTTGATGGTACCTATTAAATTCCATCATATTTTTTTATTCCTACTATGGAAGTCAATGGTGACTATCTGCTGTGGGTTTACCATCATTCCTCAAAATACCTTCTTTTGTGTTACTCAGAAAAAAACTAATCCTCGTGTTGTTGTAAGCCTGTATGCATGAGTAAATGATGACAGAATTATCATCATAAATTGAAATATCCCTTTAAACTGTATTTCCCCCCCTTAAACCTAAACTTATTTTCTTACAGCAAGTCATTTAGGTAATCAAGAAAATACTTTACCCGTTGTCTTTGTGAGTTAAACAAATACAGCTACGCTTCCAGGTCTGTCGACGTTGCTGTGGTTTTTCGACAGCTGTAGTATGAAGGGTAGCGAATGAATGAATACATTGCAAAAAATCATTTCTTACTTGTTATTTCGAACTGTTTTAACTATACAAATATCTAGAAAGTCTTAAAATAAGATGCATTTTTTGATGAGCAAAATGCCCTAAGAAAATAAACCTAGCCTTTAGGGAGAAAAAACTCAGAATTTGGGCTTAAAACAAGCAAATAAATCTGCCAAAGGGGTAAGAAACAAATCTAGATATAAACACTTAATTCAAGAAAAATTGTCGTAGCCCATTGGCAGATTTGTTGGCTTGTTTAATGTACATGCATGTACAATATTTCAATTTGTCTTGTATTTATTAGCATTTTGTATTGCCCAACGCTGTCTAGGTTGTTTAACTGTTGTCATTTTCTTATAAAAGCCTTTATAATTTATTAGTTTGGATGATTGCCATTCCCGAGAACCTCTTATATTGGAAGTAAAAGAATCATCTAAGCATTATTTTGTGCTCTTAGACATGTAGCCGTTTGATTGTGGTTCTATTTAATGGCTAGTCTATTCGTTTGGAATGGTCAAACGGCTATTAGATTTTCACTGACAGCCCAAATACAGCCTTGTTTTAGCCTAGACACTTATTCGCTGTCTATTAAAAGTTATGTAGTCGTTGAATAGCCGCTTTTTTGATGACTAATGTATTCTTGGGCCGTGGTTAGACGTCTCTTGGATTTTACGTAAAACGACAAGCGAATCTATTTTTAACACAAAGGTCAGGGGAGAGCGCGAACGCAGTCCCCCACTATCAGAAATTTTGCAGTCGAGATTCCCACATTTGGGGAATTCGCAAAGGGTCAGCCCAACCGGAGTGCAATGGCTGAGCCTCGCCCTGGGTGAACCACCTTCATGATCATGGTGTCTCCCCTGCCAGGTAAGTATGAGCGACACCCTTTGAGGCCAGACGGCCGCATCTTCCTGTGACCGATCACATCGACGGCGCCCCCGGAGGCCGTCCGACTAACATTTCATTTACTGTGTGTGACCAGGTGGAAAGCGCACGAAGCCACGTCTGAGACCAAACATTCTTCGAGATCTACCCTGTTTTTATTCCGTTTCCAGCCCGGTTGAACCGTGTAGAGTGAAATATGTGAAACAATTTAAATCAAATGGATTTAAATTGCGCATTCAAATATATGGTTTCGTTATTACAAAGTAACTTTACGTGGAATAGAAACAAAGAAATGTACAGAGCAATCAAGAAACAACGAAAGCATAGCAATTTTAGAACGTGGATAAATAAAAACACAGGGCTCAATGACTTACCCGTTGTCGTTGTGAGTTAAACAAGTACAGCTATGCTTCCAGGTCTGTCGACGTTGCTGTGGTTTTTCGACAGCTGTAGTATGAAGGGTAGTGAAAAAAGTTTTCAGGTGTTTTTAACATTCCAATCGGTCTCGTTCGCTTTTGTTGCGCCTTCAGCTGTGTCGAGGATGTTTAATTCGTCCTCGTATCACCTCCGCAAACTTGTAAAGAAATTAATTAAATACATTACAAAAACATTTCTTTATCAGCGTGTTCATTTCCACGCAAGCTTTTCGTTAAACCAATAAAGCCAACGAAATCACAGCAATTTTAAAACACACGGATTAGAAAAAACACCGTCATTCACGCACAAAAGAAGCAAATTCTTTTTTTTATACTTGACTTATTTATCCCCGAGATGGGGAGCGCACCATTCATGGAAACACTGCAATACCATGTTGATGCATGGAGTGGAAGGAGCAAGCTCCGCTTCCATTTCCGAAGGTCAAAAATCCATTTAACATATAGTCCCCGGATAGGAGACGTATCAGACATTAAACTGATAAGAACAGATACTACACTTGATCTTAGCCAAAAGGCCGAGAAGCGATACCGGAATAGACGCAGCCAAAGGGGGAGCCGGCGAAGGCGCTGGCTTTTGGGGTGGAGGCTAGCGGGCACTTAACTCTATACGTTCTCATTGTATAACCCAGAGGTAGAACGTTGAGCTAGCAAATCAGAAGTTCATGTTTTAATGCAGGATCTGATCCACGCTCATGAGAGAGAGAGAGATAGAGAGAAAACTGCTAATGTATCATGGCTTCCAGGTCTGTCAACGTTGCTGTGGTTTTTCGACAGCTGTAATATGAAGGGTAGAGTGAAAAAAAATATTTAAGTGTTTTGAACATCCCAATTTGTTCGTTTACTTAGTATTTTCTTAATGTTTTCGAGTTAAAAAATAATTCTTAAATCGAGATACATTTACTTAATAAGCAAAGTGGCTTAGAATTTAAGTCTTGTTTACTGAAATAAATTCTAAAATGTAATAGGTTAAGGCTTAAAACAAGTAAAAATATCTGCCAGTGGGGTAAGAAAAATAAACCTAAATTGAGTTTATTATTGAATTAAGTTGAAACTAGAATTAAGTTTATTTTTCTTACCCCGCTGGCAGATATTTTTTATTTGTTTTAAATATAAACCTGTTGATTTTTATAATTTATTTCAATTATTACAAAGTATGCGATCTGATTTTTTTAATCGCGGTGTTTCTTTTATTCCTCGTTTCTTTTCCGTGCATTTGCTTTATTTATTTATTTTTGCTTGTTGCATTTAAATGCACATTTGATTTGTTGCCACATTATTATGTGTTAATGTATTTTTAACATGTTTATCAACAAAAAGTGCGTTATTATAATTAATTATATAGCTGTGAAATATATACAAGAATTCCCAGCAAAAACAAAACGTTTTTATAACAATTTTCTATTACAATACATAATATCTTAAGCCACTTTGCCTACCAAGTAAATGTATCTCCATTTAAGAATTGTCAGATATTCACTAGAAAACAAGACAAAAACAGTAAGTAAGATATTAATTTACTTTTTTCTTTCAAACATAAATTTACAGACGGCTGGAAATTTTTAATAAAATAACTAGACATACCTATTCGGGTCTGCTCCCGTTTGCTGTGATGACGGGGGACTTAGTCCAAAGCACATTTTGAGGAATACTTACACATTTTACTTCTTATTTCTTTGAAATTAATTACACTATGTATTAAAAATGTCCCGACTGCGAACCTGATAAAACCCAGGTAAAAAGCAAATACAAATAAACCATTTTGATTTAGCAAAAGTTTACAAATAAATGCACTCCTTGCACACAACAAGCACGTCTAGTTACCATTCATATTTTGCGTGATTTAAGTTTCGTCGCATACATTTTGGAAGGCACACGATAAAAACAAAATAAGGCTTTTAATGTATGCCGACCTCATTCTCCGTTGAGGGCTTATCAATCATAATAAACGCTGTTAACTCTTCTCATTGAATGGTCTAAATCCAATGCTGGTAAAGAAATCAAATGTGCATTTAAACGCAACAAGCAAGCCGTAAAGCAATGGATGCAGGCAAACAAACGAGGAATAGCACATACACCACGATTAGATCATCGGGTCGCATACTTTGGAATTAATAAGAAATAATTATTCAGTCTAAAGAAATAAGAAGTAAAATGTCTAAGTATTTCTCCAAATGTGCACACTCATTACAATAAACGGGAGCAGACACGAATAGTTATGTATGTCTCGTTATTTTATTTAAAATTGATAAGCTGTCTAACATATGATATATTTTGATAATACGAAATGCTAAAAAAATAATATAACACCAATCGACAATATCTGTTATTGTTATTTTTACAAGTAAATTCATGTGTAGGAGAAAACAAAGCAGCTGTCAGTCCATACTATATTGAGTGGCCATCGTAGTGGTGCAACCTGAACGATGTTTTCCCTACTTCCGGTCAAAGCCGCCATTTTGTGAAATAGGCATATAGGTGACGCTGGAGCACGCGGCCATTGTCTCTGTTCAACAAAACAAGTGTATATATACACATACGCATATTTTTCCTCAATCAATCACCGAATACAAGGTGCAATTCGATGCCAACTGACCCTTCTCTCTGGTTTCATGTTTGTAAGGAAAATTAAGGGGGAAATTACGATAGCATTTCAGCCAAACATTCATTCGTGCCACGCTGCTTTTCTTTGAACGAAAAAAAACCCTCTGCTCCCCCTACACAATTTCTTCTCCTGTTATTTTATGCTTAAAACAAGCAAATAAATCTGACTACAGGGTTAGAAAAAATTCGTGAACTTTTCCCATAAACACTTAATTCAAGAAAAATTGTCCCACCCCACTGGCCATTTTTTATCCACAATACACATTCGATGTCTGCAGGCACCATTGTCTTTGTTCAACGCAAACAATTCTGTTGCGTTTTTCTTTGAACGAAGTGCTCCGCCTAGATAATTTGACCCATGTTAGCTTTACGTAAAATAGAAACACAGAAAAGTACTGAGCGATGGAGAGACCACGAACGCGGAACGTATTATGGACCACGGATTGGCAAACAAACTGGCAACCACGCACTAAAGAAGCAAACTCTGATTTTAAACTCACCTTATTTGTCCCCGGAAAGCGCCAGAGTCGATGCACGGAGTGGACGGAACAAGCCTCGCTTCCATAGCCGAAGGTCAAAAATCCATTTAAACGTGTAGTCCCCGGTGTCCACTCGATCTTACCCAAAAAGCCGAGAAGCGATACCGCAATGGCATCCGGAGAAGGTGCTGGCTGTCGGGATGGAGGTTAGCGGGTCAGAGGTCCGGCACTGAAGGTCTGCGTTCATTATTCACCGTGTGCATTTCACTCTATATCCACTTTCTAATGTATAGCACTTGATAAGGATTAACAGTTTAAAAACAGAAATGCAAGACATCAGAAAATACATTTATTTTTTACTTTCATAACATGAGAGGTGTCATACAATAACAAATATGAGCTTTAAAATCACATTCCTAAGTTAAAAATATACATAAAAATAGATATATGGATCATTACACAAATCACTACTCAAAGGAAATATGTTAAATAACTGCTTCAATATTAATTAACAATAACATTTGGCCAAGGCAGTCCTTGTAAATAGACATATAAATAGACAAATAAAATCATGACATATATGCCATAGAGCCTGAGATAGAGAAAAATAATAAGGAATTCTGCTTTTACTACCATCTCAGAAATATTGCCAGAATTAGAGGTTTTGTCTCAAGACAGGACTTAGAGAAACTTGTTCATGCTTTCATCACCAGCAGGGCCGATTATTGCAATGGTCAATGGATTTAAAAAGTACTGTTTCTTGTTTAAAAACCACTTCATGGCTACAATACATGACAGATATGCTAATCGAATATGAAACCGATTACTCGGATCAATAGGATCAGGTCATTTAGAAAAAACAAGGGTTCACTCAAAACAAGGTGCATCAGCATTCAGTTATTATCAGCTTTCAGAAGAGATCAGATGTGCTTCAACAGTAGACACTTTTAAATCTAGATTAAAAACACATCAGTTTAACTTTGCATTTACTGCATGATTTAAAACAGTACGAATAAAACAGTACAAAAGAATAAAACAGTATGAACCTTACCTGTTATAAAGGGAATGAAGCTTACGGTATGGTGCTTACCTGCAGAAATAAATAAAGTACAATAAGAACACACAGAACTTCAATTTTCAAAATTATTTTAACATTAAATGATGATTATTTTACTGGTTTACCTGTTTGTGATTACCACAGGATCCCGTCACCTGGCTGCGGTCTTCATTTGGTGAACGGTTCTTCACTCATAATTGACCTATACAAGAAATAGAGAAGAATAATAAGCAATTCTGCTTTTACATGTAGATGTGTGCCCCAAGAACACAGACACACCGGCTCCAAAAAGTTTAAACAGTACACATTTCTGTTATTTTAATGTGGCAAATGTGTCAGCTTTAAAAGAAGCATACATTACCTTTTAAAGAGGAAATACCTTTTGCATGAAATACCTTTACTCCCAGCATAAGCAAGCAATTTTCAAAATGCTTTTAAAAGTAAATAGTGATTATTTTACTTGTTTACCTGTTTGTGATTACCATGGAATCCTGTCACCATCATTTTTAAGCTTGTAAAGCAAATAATGAAATATTGACTTAGTAGGAAAAAATATTTTGGAAGTATCGTGATAAATGATGAAGAAAATATTTTGCAAAGTGATGGTTAGCACACGGTTGATGGTACCTATTAAATTCCATCATATTTTTTTATTCCTACTATGGAAGTCAATGGTGACTATCTGCTGTGGGTTTACCATCATTCCTCAAAATACCTTCTTTTGTGTTACTCAGAAAAAAACTAATCCTCGTGTTGTTGTAAGCCTGTATGCATGAGTAAATGATGACAGAATTTTCATCATAAATTGAAATATCCCTTTAAACTGTATTTCCCCCCCTTAAACCTAAACTTATTTTCTTACAGCAAGTCATTTAGGTAATCAAGAAAATACTTTACCCGTTGTCTTTGTGAGTTAAACAAATACAGCTACGCTTCCAGGTCTGTCGACGTTGCTGTGGTTTTTCGACAGCTGTAGTATGAAGGGTAGCGAATGAATGAATACATTGCAAAAAATCATTTCTTACTTGTTATTTCGAACTGTTTTAACTATACAAATATCTAGAAAGTCTTAAAATAAGATGCATTTTTTGATGAGCAAAATGCCCTAAGAAAATAAACCTAGCCTTTAGGGAGAAAAAACTCAGAATTTGGGCTTAAAACAAGCAAATAAATCTGCCAAAGGGGTAAGAAACAAATCTAGATATAAACACTTAATTCAAGAAAAATTGTCGTAGCCCATTGGCAGATTTGTTGGCTTGTTTAATGTACATGCATGTACAATATTTCAATTTGTCTTGTATTTATTAGCATTTTGTATTGCCCAACGCTGTCTAGGTTGTTTAACTGTTGTCATTTTCTTATAAAAGCCTTTATAATTTATTAGTTTGGATGATTGCCATTCCCGAGAACCTCTTATATTGGAAGTAAAAGAATCATCTAAGCATTATTTTGTGCTCTTAGACATGTAGCCGTTTGATTGTGGTTCTATTTAATGGCTAGTCTATTCGTTTGGAATGGTCAAACGGCTATTAGATTTTCACTGACAGCCCAAATACAGCCTTGTTTTAGCCTAGACACTTATTCGCTGTCTATTAAAAGTTATGTAGTCGTTGAATAGCCGCTTTTTTGATGACTAATGTATTCTTGGGCCGTGGTTAGACGTCTCTTGGATTTTACGTAAAACGACAAGCGGATCTATTTTTAACACAAAGGTCAGGGGAGAGCGCGAACGCAGTCCCCCACTATCAGAAATTTTGCAGTCGAGATTCCCACATTTGGGGAATTCGCAAAGGGTCAGCCCAACCGGAGTGCAATGGCTGAGCCTCGCCCTGGGTGAACCACCTTCATGATCATGGTGTCTCCCCTGCCAGGTAAGTATGAGCGACACCCTTTGAGGCCAGACGGCCGCATCTTCCTGTGACCGATCACATCGACGGCGCCCCCGGAGGCCGTCCGACTAACATTTCATTTACTGTGTGTGACCAGGTGGAAAGCGCACGAAGCCACGTCTGAGACCAAACATTCTTCGAGATCTACCCTGTTTTTATTCCGTTTCCAGCCCGGTTGAACCGTGTAGAGTGAAATATGTGAAACAATTTAAATCAAATGGATTTAAATTGCGCATTCAAATATATGGTTTCGTTATTACAAAGTAACTTTACGTGGAATAGAAACAAAGAAATGTACAGAGCAATCAAGAAACAACGAAAGCATAGCAATTTTAGAACGTGGATAAATAAAAACACAGGGCTCAATGACTTACCCGTTGTCGTTGTGAATTAAACAAGTACAGCTATGCTTCCAGGTCTGTCGACGTTGCTGTGGTTTTTCGACAGCTGTAGTATGAAGGGTAGTGAAAAAAGTTTTCAGGTGTTTTTAACATTCCAATCGGTCTCGTTCGCTTTTGTTGCGCCTTCAGCTGTGTCGAGGATGTTTAATTCGTCCTCGTATCACCTCCGCAAACTTGTAAAGAAATTAATTAAATACATTACAAAAACATTTCTTTATCAGCGTGTTCATTTCCACGCAAGCTTTTCGTTAAACCAATAAAGCCAACGAAATCACAGCAATTTTAAAACACACGGATTAGAAAAAACACCGTCATTCACGCACAAAAGAAGCAAATTCCTTTTTTATACTTGACTTATTTATCCCCGAGATGGGGAGCGCACCATTCATGGAAACACTGCAATACCATGTTGATGCATGGAGTGGAAGGAGCAAGCTCCGCTTCCATTTCCGAAGGTCAAAAATCCATTTAACATATAGTCCCCGGATAGGAGACGTATCAGACATTAAACTGATAAGAACAGATTTTTTTTTTTTTTTTTTTTTTTTTTATTATACTCAAAATCATTGCAAAGTAAACAGAACAATCATCAATTTCAAACACAGAACAATCCAAACCTACAGAAACAAACAAAACTAGCAGTCCATAAAAAACATTCATCCCTACAAAAACTGTCAATCATGGCATAATACAAAAAATAAACAAAAAAATAACAACCCTTTAAACAAAGAAAATTACCCTACCCCCACCCTCCCAAACTTCTTTTCCATTAACCTCCTAAGGGACTGCTTTTCCCCCTCTTCCTTTAATTGATCCAGGCAGGGCCACAAGCTCCTACGCACCTTTGCCAGAAAACAAAAGAACTTGGCATCAGCCTCTTGCTGCACCTGCTGCTTTCTCACGCAAGCTGTTCTGCAGTTCCACACAACCTTTTTACCTTCAGACAAAATAAGCCACACCACTCTTCTCCGGTCAGGATTAAGGAGACCCAGCCCCTCCCCGTACAGAATTAAACTACAGGAGAGTGGAGGGCCCCCCCACTCCCTCCACCAAAGTGCAACCTTCTTCCAAAAAGAAGCAACCTCCGGGCAAGTCCAAAAGGCATGCGCCAGTGTCTCCTCCCTACCACATCCTACCGGGCACAAAGGTGACTGCCCTTGGCCATGCCTGTACAGCCTCTCCCGAACCGGTAAGCGGTCCAAAGCCCCCAGCCAGTGGAGATCTTTACTGGCCCCATCCAAATAAGGGGGCTGCAGAGCGGCCCAGGCCACAGTGTACGGGATGAGCGCCATCTGAACCCCACTCACTAACTCATCCCTCAAACCTGAGTAGAGCTGACGGTGGTCTAAAATGGCGTTCTGAGCCAGGCACTCAGGGTGCAACTTTAAGAATCTAGCAGCCCACTCATATTGTCTAGGCCTATCAAAAGACCACGGCGCCAGTGTGTTCAAAGGGACCACCGAGCGCAGCGAAAACCCTAGCCAGAACCGTGCAAGAAAGTATGCTTTGTGGCCCGGACCGCACACCATTAAGCGGGCAAGGAAGCTCAGAAACAGAGCAGCCACGTGTAGTGGCAAGCATGGCACACCCCTTCCCCCCCTCCTAAACTCCCTATACATTTGCCGTCTCGCCACAAGTTCGCATCCATTTTTCCACAGAAAGGAGAAAATTAACCTCTCCAAGCGGATCCCGTAGTTATTGGGAAGCGGAAAGACATATGCCACGTAATTGATGGTAGGTAGCAGGTCAGCCTTAACCGCCACAGTCCGCCCAAACAAAGACAGGTCTCGGGTGCACCACAGCCTCATCTTTGCACGTAACTTCCCAATTAGAATGTCCCAGTTCTTTTTGGCACAATCTTTCCTGTAAAAGTGCACTCCTAAAATCTTTAGCCCGTCTTTGCAAACACTGTAGTTACCAGGTGCCTTTTCTCGCCCGGCCCACTTGCCAACAAACATGACTGATGACTTTGTCATGTTGACTCGTGCCCCTGTGGCTAAACAAAAGTGCGCTAAAATCTCCTCAGAGGCAACAAAGCCTCTCTCTGATGACAGAAATAACGTCATGTCATCAGCATACACAGACATTTTAAGCACCTGACCCCCGGCACCCGGGAGATGCAGGCCCCCAATCTCACCACATGCCCTGAGACTAGCCGCTAGAGGCTCTAGAAAAAAGACGTAAAGGAGAGGAGACAGGGGACAACCCTGTCTCACTCCCCTCTGCTGCTCCACTGGCTCCGACAAGTACCCATTGATTTTAATTTGGCTAAAGGCACCCGCATAAAGTAACTTCACCCAAGCTCTAATTCCCTCCCCGAAACCTACTCTCTCCAAGATATTAAACAAGAAAGGAAGGCTCACCCTATCGAACGCCTTCTCCTGGTCAAGACTCAGAATCGCCAATGGGAGTTGTCTCTGTTCGGCCCACGTTATGGCATCCCTGACCAGTGTAAGATTGAAAATACTGGATCTCCCAGGGACTCCAGCAGTCTGGTCGGGATGAACTACCTTATCCACAACAGATTTCATGCGAGACACAATCACCTTAGCTAACACCTTATATTCTGTTGCTAACAAAGTAATCGGCCTCCAGTTGGCTAAATCTGTCTTGTCTCCCTTTTTATATAATAGGGAGACATGCCCTGTTCTCAATGACTGAGGTAAAAAACCCTTAGCATAGCTTTCCTTGAAAACCGCCAAAAGGTCTTCCCCAATGAGCGACCAGAATGATTGATAAAAATCAACCGGCAACCCATCGCAGCCTGGGGCCTTCCCTTTCTTAAGGGTCCACAATGCTGCTTCTAGCTCCTGTGCTGTAATCTCACCTTCAAGTGCTAGCGCTTCCTGTTTGGTAAGAGAAGCCTCCAAACAGCCCAAAAATTTCTCAGCTGCAGCACCTAAAACACCCTGCGGGGAAAATAACTGCTTATAAAAGCAGGCAGCTGTCTTTAGTAAATCTGCTGACTGAGAGACAACCCCAACACTCCCCTTTAACTCCCCTATAAAATGCGTACTTTGTCTTTTCCTCACAGAGGCAAAGAAATACTTAGAGGGTCTCTCATCCAGCACCTGCTTTTTGTATCCTGCTTCTAACAGGAACGTCTCAGCCTCTTTGTTAAAAAACCCACTAATCTCTTCTTTAAGGGCTTGGTATTCAACTTCCCACCCAACCGTGCCATGTATCCCCTGAGCCCAACATTTTTGCAACTCACACGTCCAGTTTTGGATGAGCCTGCGCTTCCCCTTAGCTTTAGCCTCCCCCCACCATCGACACAGGTTGGCTAATCTTGATTTCACACCCTCCCACCAAGCAGACTGAGACTCAAAAAGTCCCCGTATGTTCCTCCAAGCAATGTATAAGTGCTCAAAAATTTGACAGAAAGAAGGATCCTGAAGGAAAGATGTATTAAACCTCCAGGGCCCTCTCCCTCTTTGTGTACACAGAATTTCTACTTTAATTCCCACTAAACAGTGATCTGATATCCAACATGGCCAACTAAAAAATTCTTTGAGTTTTACACTTTGCTGGACAAATAAGTAGTCAATACGAGAAGCATCTCCTCTACTATTCATCCATGTAAAACCCTCAGACCCATCCCCCATTACCCGAAAAGAATCCCGAAAACCAAAAGTTTTCACAAGCTGGCCCACTTCCCCTGTTGCTTCAGTATCCAATGAGGTGTTTAAATCCCCTCCCCAAAAAATTACCCGATTTGTAAAGAAAAAAGGCCTTAGATTATTAAAAAACCCCACCCTTTCAAAACGTTTACTGGGAGCATACACATTAATAAGTCTCAGCTTTGCCCCTCTCCAAATTACATCCAAACGTAAAATTCTACCTGGGATTACCTTAACACAATTTTCAATTATAAAATCCCAAGAATTAAACAAAATCCCCACCCCATCAGCCTTCACATTTCCTACACACCAAAAAGAAGGCCCCTTGTCCCACTCCTTCGAAAACAAAACCTCGTCTTCTTCAGACTGTAAATGACATTCTTGTAAAAACAAAACATCAAAAGACATGAAATTAAGTGAGCTGAAAAAGGCCCCCCTCCTCTGCTTCATCTTTAGACCCCTCACATTAAGGGAAGCAACTAAAAGTTCACTCATCTCAATTTAAAGTCCCCCTGCCCACCCCACGCCCAACAGAACCCCCCCTACCCTTTTTATTTGACACTTCAGTCCATCCTGGAGATTGTCCTTCATCTGGATTGTCTGCAACATTTGAAGAAGGAGCACTTTGTGCTGAAGAAACATAATTTTCACTCCTACTAAATTTGCGCTCTGACCCTTCGTTTTTCCCATCTGTATTGACCGCAGCACGTCGACGAGGTCGACACTCAGAATGATCAGAATCCTGGTCCTGTTCTGCCATCATTATGTCCAACGCATCCAGTTGTGACCAGGTATACTTTGACAGGTCCAAAGCTAGCGAGGCATCCTGGGGGGCCTGTGACTGTGGTTCAGACGTGACTTGAGAGACCACTTCGTCGATATCTATCTCAGACCAAGGCCGCTCCTCCACCACAGACTCCGATCCCACTTGTAACATATCTGACAACACTGCCACCTGGAGGCAGGGGACCGCAGCTGCCTCTGCTGGAATTCCGCTGCTGATTGTACTAATTGGCTCTTCATTAGTAACACTCACTCTGACCACCTGCGCCTCATCAGCTGCCCCCACCGTGTCCATAGAATGCGCTGTAATGTTTGATGGCCCTGGTGCATCTGAAGGCCTCACATGTAAGGCCGGCTGTAATTCAATCCCCTCCTGAAACAGACTTGCATAGCTTTTCTTCCTAGCTGGACACGTGCGAAACAGGTGCTCCTCACTACCACATAAACTGCAGTGCTTTGGCGCTGAGCACGTATCCGCTCGATGGTCTAATCCCCCACAAAATCTGCATCTCTCTCCTTTACAATCCGCCTTCACGTGGCCTCTACTGCCACACTTTCTGCAGTACATAGGTTGTCCAGGATAGTGTAGAAAGCCCTTATTAGAGCCGATCGAAAAGCTGCCCGGGGGGTGATTTAAGCCACCTGGGGCGAATGGATCAGGTTTCAATTTCACCAAAAATCTTCGCTTTCCCGTCCAGATCCCAAAACGGTCTTTTAAGCGCTCTCCACCTCTCACAACTTCACAATGACGTGCCAAAAAAGCTAAAACATCTCCATCTTCAACAAACGGGTTATACAGGTGAATGGTTAGAGGTATATAGTCCTGAACAAAAGCTGGGCGAATTAACAGTCCATTCAGTAACACGTTATCCGTCGTCTTGTTCCAACTTTCAAAAAATGCCACACAGTCTTTTAACGAGCAGAAAGTTAAATCCAAAAAACCAGCAGTCGTAAACTCTTGCAGACAAAAAATAGCTGAAACAGGTACCTTAAAAAGTCCTCGCAAAATCTGCATTACAAAGAAGTCCCGTCCAAAGCGTTGTTTCACCATCAAATCAGCATCTGTCTTCATTTCCACACGAACTGTATTCTTCAACCGCACCATAAAGGCCGGCAAGGGCGCATCGTTTCCGGACGTAGCCATTAGAACCACACGTGATCTTAGCCAAAAGGCCGAGAAGCGATACCGGAATAGACGCAGCCAAAGGGGGAGCCGGCGAAGGCGCTGGCTTTTGGGGTGGAGGCTAGCGGGCATTTAACTCTATACGTTCTCATTGTATAACCCAGAGGTAGAACGTTGAGCTAGCAAATCAGAAGTTCATGTTTTAATGCAGGATCTGATCCACGCTCATGAGAGAGAGAGAGATAGAGAGAATTTAGAATTTTCAAAAAACCTTTATTACAAATTAAAACATTTTCATAACCTCAAATCAGAAAAAACAAAGAAAAAAATATATATAGTAACGGAAATAACAAAAAAATAAGCCAACATAGGAGCAAAGAACAAATCATCTTCAATAACCAGACACAGAGCTCCTCCATAATACCAAATCAATTCAAAAGAAAGAAGATCATTCATTGCTTTAAAGTATCTAAAACCAATAAGGATTCTAGATTTAACTTATTTTAAAAACTGCTAATGTATCATGGCTTCCGGGTCTGTCAACGTTGCTGTGGTTTTTCGACAGCTGTAATATGAAGGGTAGAGTGAAAAAAAATATTTAAGTGTTTTGAACATCCCAATTTGTTCGTTTACTTAGTATTTTCTTAATGTTTTCGAGTTAAAAAATAATTCTTAAATCGAGATACATTTACTTAATAAGCAAAGTGGCTTAGAATTTAAGTCTTGTTTACTGAAATAAATTCTAAAATGTAATAGGTTAAGGCTTAAAACAAGTAAAAATATCTGCCAGTGGGGTAAGAAAAATAAACCTAAATTGAGTTTATTATTGAATTAAGTTGAAACTAGAATTAAGTTTATTTTTCTTACCCCGCTGGCAGATATTTTTTATTTGTTTTAAATATAAACCTGTTGATTTTTATAATTTATTTCAATTATTACAAAGTATGCGATCTGATTTTTTTAATCGCGGTGTTTCTTTTATTCCTCGTTTCTTTTCCGTGCATTTGCTTTATTTATTTATTTTTGCTTGTTGCATTTAAATGCACATTTGATTTGTTGCCACATTATTATGTGTTAATGTATTTTTTAACATGTTTATCAACAAAAAGTGCGTTATTATAATTAATTATATAGCTGTGAAATATATACAAGAATTCCCAGCAAAAACAAAACGTTTTTATAACAATTTTCTATTACAATACATAATATCTTAAGCCACTTTGCTTACCAAGTAAATGTATCTCCATTTAAGCATTGTCAGATATTCACTAGAAAACAAGACAAAAACAGTAAGTAAGATATTAATTTACTTTTTTCTTTCAAACATAAATTTACAGACGGCTGGAAATTTTTAATAAAATAACTAGACATACCTATTCGGGTCTGCTCCCGTTTGCTGTGATGACGGGGGACTTAGTCCAAAGCACATTTTGAGGAATACTTACACATTTTACTTCTTATTTCTTTGAAATTAATTATGCATACACTATGGATTAAAAATGTCCCGACTGCGAACCTGATAAAACCCAGGTAAAAAGCAAATACAAATAAACCATTTTGATTTAGCAAAAGTTTACAAATAAATGCACTCCTTGCACACAACAAGCACGTCTAGTTACCATTCATATTTTGCGTGATTTAAGTTTCGTCGCATACATTTTGGAAGGCACACGATAAAAACAAAATAAGGCTTTTAATGTATGCCGACCTCATTCTCCGTTGAGGGCTTATCAATCATAATAAACGCTGTTAACTCTTCTCATTGAATGGTCTAAATCCAATGCTGGTAAAGAAATCAAATGTGCATTTAAACGCAACAAGCAAGCCGTAAAGCAATGGATGCAGGCAAACAAACGAGGAATAGCACATACACCACGATTAGATCATCGGGTCGCATACTTTGGAATTAATAAGAAATAATTATTCAGTCTAAAGAAATAAGAAGTAAAATGTCTAAGTATTTCTCCAAATGTGCACACTCATTACAATAAACGGGAGCAGACACGAATAGTTATGTATGTCTCGTTATTTTATTTAAAATTGATAAGCTGTCTAACATATGATATATTTTGATAATACGAAATGCTAAAAAAATAATATAACACCAATCGACAATATCTGTTATTGTTATTTTTACAAGTAAATTCATGTGTAGGAGAAAACAAAGCAGCTGTCAGTCCATACTATATTGAGTGGCCATCGTAGTGGTGCAACCTGAACGATGTTTTCCCTACTTCCGGTCAAAGCCGCCATTTTGTGAAATAGGCATATAGGTGACGCTGGAGCACGCGGCCATTGTCTCTGTTCAACAAAACAAGTATATATATACACATACGCATATTTTTCCTCAATCAATCACCGAATACAAGGTGCAATTCGATGCCAACTGACCCTTCTCTCTGGTTTCATGTTTGTAAGGAAAATTAAGGGGGAAATTACGATAGCATTTCAGCCAAACATTCATTCGTGCCACGCTGCTTTTCTTTGAACGAAAAAAAACCCTCTGCTCCCCCTACACAATTTCTTCTCCTGTTATTTTATGCTTAAAACAAGCAAATAAATCTGACTACAGGGTAAGAAAAAATTCGTGAACTTTTCCCATAAACACTTAATTCAAGAAAAATTGTCCCACCCCACTGGCCATTTTTTATCCACAATACACATTCGATGTCTGCAGGCACCATTGTCTTTGTTCAACGCAAACAATTCTGTTGCGTTTTTCTTTGAACAAAGTGCTCCGCCTAGATAATTTGACCCATATTCACATGGGTTTGTTTCTCGTTTTTTTTCTTTGAGAACAATCTATATAGCGCCTTCCACAATCGTTTTGGTGTTAGCTTTACGTAAAATAGAAACACAGAAAAGTACTGAGCGATGGAGAGACCACGAACGCGGAACGTATTATGGACCACGGACTGGCAAACAAACTGGCAACCACGCACTAAAGAAGCAAACTCTGATTTTAAACTCACCTTATTTGTCCCCGGAAAGCGCCAGAGTCGATGCACGGAGTGGACGGAACAAGCCTCGCTTCCATAGCCGAAGGTCAAAAATCCATTTAAACGTGTAGTCCCCGGTGTCCACTCGATCTTACCCAAAAAGCCGAGAAGCGATACCGCAATGGCATCCGGAGAAGGCGCTGGCTGTCGGGATGGAGGTTAGCGGGTCAGAGGTCCGGCACTGAAGGTCTGCGTTCATTATTCACCGTGTGCATTTCACTCTATATCCACTTTCTAATGTATAGCACTTGATAAGGATTAACAGTTTAAAAACAGAAATGCAAGACATCAGAAAATACATTTATTTTTTACTTTCATAACATGAGAGGTGTCATACAATAACAAATATGAGCTTTAAAATCACATTCCTAAGTTAAAAATATACATAAAAATAGATATATGGATCATTACACAAATCACTACTCAAAGGACCTATGTTAAATAACTGCTTCAATATTAATTAACAATAACATTTGGCCAAGGCAGTCCTTGTAAATAGACATATAAATAGACAAATAAAATCATGACATATATGCCGTAGAGCCTGAGATAGAGAAAAATAATAAGGAATTCTGCTTTTACTACCATCTCAGAAATATTGCCAGAATTAGAGGTTTTGTCTCAAGACAGGACTTAGAGAAACTTGTTCATGCTTTCATCACCAGCAGGGCCGATTATTGCAATGGTCAATGGATTTAAAAAGTACTGTTTCTTGTTTAAAAACCACTTCATGGCTACAATACATGACAGATATGCTAATCGAATATGAAACCGATTACTCGGATCAATAGGATCAGGTCATTTAGAAAAAAACAAGGGTTCACTCAAAACAAGGTGCCTCAGCATTCAGTTATTATCAGCTTTCAGAAGAGATCAGATGTGCTTCAACAGTAGACACTTTTAAATCTAGATTAAAAACACATCAGTTTAACTTTGCATTTACTGAATGATTTAAAACAGTACGAATAAAACAGTACAAAAGAATAAAACAGTATGAACCTTACCTGTTATAAAGGGAATGAAGCTTACGGTATGGTGCTTACCTGCAGAAATAAATAAAGTACAATAAGAACACACAGAACTTCAATTTTCAAAATTATTTTAACATTAAATGATGATTATTTTACTGGTTTACCTGTTTGTGATTACCACAGGATCCCGTCACCTGGCTGCGGTCTTCATTTGGTGAACGGTTCTTCACTCATAATTGACCTATACAAGAAATAGAGAAGAATAATAAGCAATTCTGCTTTTACATGTAGATGCGTGCCCCAAGAACACAGACACACCGGCTCCAAAAAGTTTAAACAGTACACATTTCTGTTATTTTAATGTGGCAAATGTGTCAGCTTTAAAAGAAGCATACATTACCTTTTAAAGAGGAAATACCTTTTGCATGAAATACCTTTACTCCCAGCATAAGCAAGCAATTTTCAAAATGCTTTTAAAAGTAAATAGTGATTATTTTACTTGTTTACCTGTTTGTGATTACCATGGAATCCTGTCACCATCATTTTTAAGCTTGTAAAGCAAATAATGAAATATTGACTTAGTAGGAAAAAATATTTTGGAAGTATCGTGATAAATGATGAAGAAAATATTTTGCAAAGTGATGGTTAGCACACGGTTGATGGTACCTATTAAATTCCATCATATTTTTTTATTCCTACTATGGAAGTCAATGGTGACTATCTGCTGTGGGTTTACCATCATTCCTCAAAATACCTTCTTTTGTGTTACTCAGAAAAAAACTAATCCTCGTGTTGTTGTAAGCCTGTATGCATGAGTAAATGATGACAGAATTATCATCATAAATTGAAATATCCCTTTAAACTGTATTTCCCCCCCTTAAACCTAAACTTATTTTCTTACAGCAAGTCATTTAGGTAATCAAGAAAATACTTTACCCGTTGTCTTTGTGAGTTAAACAAATACAGCTACGCTTCCAGGTCTGTCGACGTTGCTGTGGTTTTTCGACAGCTGTAGTATGAAGGGTAGCGAATGAATGAATACATTGCAAAAAATCATTTCTTACTTGTTATTTCGAACTGTTTTAACTATACAAATATCTAGAAAGTCTTAAAATAAGATGCATTTTTTTGATGAGCAAAATGCCCTAAGAAAATAAACCTAGCCTTTAGGGAGAAAAAACTCAGAATTTGGGCTTAAAACAAGCAAATAAATCTGCCAAAGGGGTAAGAAACAAATCTAGATATAAACACTTAATTCAAGAAAAATTGTCGTAGCCCATTGGCAGATTTGTTGGCTTGTTTAATGTACATGCATGTACAATATTTCAATTTGTCTTGTATTTATTAGCATTTTGTATTGCCCAACGCTGTCTAGGTTGTTTAACTGTTGTCATTTTCTTATAAAAGCCTTTATAATTTATTAGTTTGGATGATTGCCATTCCCGAGAACCTCTTATATTGGAAGTAAAAGAATCATCTAAGCATTATTTTGTGCTCTTAGACATGTAGCCGTTTGATTGTGGTTCTATTTAATGGCTAGTCTATTCGTTTGGAATGGTCAAACGGCTATTAGATTTTCACTGACAGCCCAAATACAGCCTTGTTTTAGCCTAGACACTTATTCGCTGTCTATTAAAAGTTATGTAGTCGTTGAATAGCCGCTTTTTTGATGACTAATGTATTCTTGGGCCGTGGTTAGACGTCTCTTGGATTTTACGTAAAACGACAAGCGAATCTATTTTTAACACAAAGGTCAGGGGAGAGCGCGAACGCAGTCCCCCACTATCAGAAATTTTGCAGTCGAGATTCCCACATTTGGGGAATTCGCAAAGGGTCAGCCCAACCGGAGTGCAATGGCTGAGCCTCGCCCTGGGTGAACCACCTTCATGATCATGGTGTCTCCCCTGCCAGGTAAGTATGAGCGACACCCTTTGAGGCCAGACGGCCGCATCTTCCTGTGACCGATCACATCGACGGCGCCCCCGGAGGCCGTCCGACTAACATTTCATTTACTGTGTGTGACCAGGTGGAAAGCGCACGAAGCCACGTCTGAGACCAAACATTCTTCGAGATCTACCCTGTTTTTATTCCGTTTCCAGCCCGGTTGAACCGTGTAGAGTGAAATATGTGAAACAATTTAAATCAAATGGATTTAAATTGCGCATTCAAATATATGGTTTCGTTATTACAAAGTAACTTTACGTGGAATAGAAACAAAGAAATGTACAGAGCAATCAAGAAACAACGAAAGCATAGCAATTTTAGAACGTGGATAAATAAAAACACAGGGCTCAATGACTTACCCGTTGTCGTTGTGAGTTAAACAAGTACAGCTATGCTTCCAGGTCTGTCGACGTTGCTGTGGTTTTTCGACAGCTGTAGTATGAAGGGTAGTGAAAAAAGTTTTCAGGTGTTTTTAACATTCCAATCGGTCTCGTTCGCTTTTGTTGCGCCTTCAGCTGTGTCGAGGATGTTTAATTCGTCCTCGTATCACCTCCGCAAACTTGTAAAGAAATTAATTAAATACATTACAAAAACATTTCTTTATCAGCGTGTTCATTTCCACGCAAGCTTTTCGTTAAACCAATAAAGCCAACGAAATCACAGCAATTTTAAAACACACGGATTAGAAAAAACACCGTCATTCACGCACAAAAGAAGCAAATTCTTTTTTTTATACTTGACTTATTTATCCCCGAGATGGGGAGCGCACCATTCATGGAAACACTGCAATACCATGTTGATGCATGGAGTGGAAGGAGCAAGCTCCGCTTCCATTTCCGAAGGTCAAAAATCCATTTAACATATAGTCCCCGGATAGGAGACGTATCAGACATTAAACTGATAAGAACAGATACTACACTTGATCTTAGCCAAAAGGCCGAGAAGCGATACCGGAATAGACGCAGCCAAAGGGGGAGCCGGCGAAGGCGCTGGCTTTTGGGGTGGAGGCTAGCGGGCATTTAACTCTATACGTTCTCATTGTATAACCCAGAGGTAGAACGTTGAGCTAGCAAATCAGAAGTTCATGTTTTAATGCAGGATCTGATCCACGCTCATGAGAGAGAGAGAGATAGAGAGAAAACTGCTAATGTATCATGGCTTCCAGGTCTGTCAACGTTGCTGTGGTTTTTCGACAGCTGTAATATGAAGGGTAGAGTGAAAAAAAATATTTAAGTGTTTTGAACATCCCAATTTGTTCGTTTACTTAGTATTTTCTTAATGTTTTCGAGTTAAAAAATAATTCTTAAATCGAGATACATTTACTTAATAAGCAAAGTGGCTTAGAATTTAAGTCTTGTTTACTGAAATAAATTCTAAAATGTAATAGGTTAAGGCTTAAAACAAGTAAAAATATCTGCCAGTGGGGTAAGAAAAATAAACCTAAATTGAGTTTATTATTGAATTAAGTTGAAACTAGAATTAAGTTTATTTTTCTTACCCCGCTGGCAGATATTTTTTATTTGTTTTAAATATAAACCTGTTGATTTTTATAATTTATTTCAATTATTACAAAGTATGCGATCTGATTTTTTTAATCGCGGTGTTTCTTTTATTCCTCGTTTCTTTTCCGTGCATTTGCTTTATTTATTTATTTTTGCTTGTTGCATTTAAATGCACATTTGATTTGTTGCCACATTATTATGTGTTAATGTATTTTTTAACATGTTTATCAACAAAAAGTGCGTTATTATAATTAATTATATAGCTGTGAAATATATACAAGAATTCCCAGCAAAAACAAAACGTTTTTATAACAATTTTCTATTACAATACATAATATCTTAAGCCACTTTGCCTACCAAGTAAATGTATCTCCATTTAAGAATTGTCAGATATTCACTAGAAAACAAGACAAAAACAGTAAGTAAGATATTAATTTACTTTTTTCTTTCAAACATAAATTTACAGACGGCTGGAAATTTTTAATAAAATAACTAGACATACCTATTCGGGTCTGCTCCCGTTTGCTGTGATGACGGGGGACTTAGTCCAAAGCACATTTTGAGGAATACTTACACATTTTACTTCTTATTTCTTTGAAATTAATTACACTATGTATTAAAAATGTCCCGACTGCGAACCTGATAAAACCCAGGTAAAAAGCAAATACAAATAAACCATTTTGATTTAGCAAAAGTTTACAAATAAATGCACTCCTTGCACACAACAAGCACGTCTAGTTACCATTCATATTTTGCGTGATTTAAGTTTCGTCGCATACATTTTGGAAGGCACACGATAAAAACAAAATAAGGCTTTTAATGTATGCCGACCTCATTCTCCGTTGAGGGCTTATCAATCATAATAAACGCTGTTAACTCTTCTCATTGAATGGTCTAAATCCAATGCTGGTAAAGAAATCAAATGTGCATTTAAACGCAACAAGCAAGCCGTAAAGCAATGGATGCAGGCAAACAAACGAGGAATAGCACATACACCACGATTAGATCATCGGGTCGCATACTTTGGAATTAATAAGAAATAATTATTCAGTCTAAAGAAATAAGAAGTAAAATGTCTAAGTATTTCTCCAAATGTGCACACTCATTACAATAAACGGGAGCAGACACGAATAGTTATGTATGTCTCGTTATTTTATTTAAAATTGATAAGCTGTCTAACATATGATATATTTTGATAATACGAAATGCTAAAAAAATAATATAACACCAATCGACAATATCTGTTATTGTTATTTTTACAAGTAAATTCATGTGTAGGAGAAAACAAAGCAGCTGTCAGTCCATACTATATTGAGTGGCCATCGTAGTGGTGCAACCTGAACGATGTTTTCCCTACTTCCGGTCAAAGCCGCCATTTTGTGAAATAGGCATATAGGTGACGCTGGAGCACGCGGCCATTGTCTCTGTTCAACAAAACAAGTGTATATATACACATACGCATATTTTTCCTCAATCAATCACCGAATACAAGGTGCAATTCGATGCCAACTGACCCTTCTCTCTGGTTTCATGTTTGTAAGGAAAATTAAGGGGGAAATTACGATAGCATTTCAGCCAAACATTCATTCGTGCCACGCTGCTTTTCTTTGAACGAAAAAAAACCCTCTGCTCCCCCTACACAATTTCTTCTCCTGTTATTTTATGCTTAAAACAAGCAAATAAATCTGACTACAGGGTTAGAAAAAATTCGTGAACTTTTCCCATAAACACTTAATTCAAGAAAAATTGTCCCACCCCACTGGCCATTTTTTATCCACAATACACATTCGATGTCTGCAGGCACCATTGTCTTTGTTCAACGCAAACAATTCTGTTGCGTTTTTCTTTGAACGAAGTGCTCCGCCTAGATAATTTGACCCATATTCACATGGGTTTGTTTCTCGTTTTTTTTCTTTGAGAACAATCTATATAGCGCCTTCCACAATCGTTTTGGTGTTAGCTTTACGTAAAATAGAAACACAGAAAAGTACTGAGCGATGGAGAGACCACGAACGCGGAACGTATTATGGACCACGGATTGGCAAACAAACTGGCAACCACGCACTAAAGAAGCAAACTCTGATTTTAAACTCACCTTATTTGTCCCCGGAAAGCGCCAGAGTCGATGCACGGAGTGGACGGAACAAGCCTCGCTTCCATAGCCGAAGGTCAAAAATCCATTTAAACGTGTAGTCCCCGGTGTCCACTCGATCTTACCCAAAAAGCCGAGAAGCGATACCGCAATGGCATCCGGAGAAGGTGCTGGCTGTCGGGATGGAGGTTAGCGGGTCAGAGGTCCGGCACTGAAGGTCTGCGTTCATTATTCACCGTGTGCATTTCACTCTATATCCACTTTCTAATGTATAGCACTTGATAAGGATTAACAGTTTAAAAACAGAAATGCAAGACATCAGAAAATACATTTATTTTTTACTTTCATAACATGAGAGGTGTCATACAATAACAAATATGAGCTTTAAAATCACATTCCTAAGTTAAAAATATACATAAAAATAGATATATGGATCATTACACAAATCACTACTCAAAGGAAATATGTTAAATAACTGCTTCAATATTAATTAACAATAACATTTGGCCAAGGCAGTCCTTGTAAATAGACATATAAATAGACAAATAAAATCATGACATATATGCCATAGAGCCTGAGATAGAGAAAAATAATAAGGAATTCTGCTTTTACTACCATCTCAGAAATATTGCCAGAATTAGAGGTTTTGTCTCAAGACAGGACTTAGAGAAACTTGTTCATGCTTTCATCACCAGCAGGGCCGATTATTGCAATGGTCAATGGATTTAAAAAGTACTGTTTCTTGTTTAAAAACCACTTCATGGCTACAATACATGACAGATATGCTAATCGAATATGAAACCGATTACTCGGATCAATAGGATCAGGTCATTTAGAAAAAACAAGGGTTCACTCAAAACAAGGTGCATCAGCATTCAGTTATTATCAGCTTTCAGAAGAGATCAGATGTGCTTCAACAGTAGACACTTTTAAATCTAGATTAAAAACACATCAGTTTAACTTTGCATTTACTGAATGATTTAAAACAGTACGAATAAAACAGTACAAAAGAATAAAACAGTATGAACCTTACCTGTTATAAAGGGAATGAAGCTTACGGTATGGTGCTTACCTGCAGAAATAAATAAAGTACAATAAGAACACACAGAACTTCAATTTTCAAAATTATTTTAACATTAAATGATGATTATTTTACTGGTTTACCTGTTTGTGATTACCACAGAATCCCGTCACCTGGCTGTGGTCTTCATTTGGTGAACGGTTCTTCACTCATAATTGACCTATACAAGAAATAGAGAAGAATAATAAGCAATTCTGCTTTTACATGTAGATGTGTGCCCCAAGAACACAGACACACCGGCTCCAAAAAGTTTAAACAGTACACATTTCTGTTATTTTAATGTGGCAAATGTGTCAGCTTTAAAAGAAGCATACATTACCTTTTAAAGAGGAAATACCTTTTGCATGAAATACCTTTACTCCCAGCATAAGCAAGCAATTTTCAAAATGCTTTTAAAAGTAAATAGTGATTATTTTACTTGTTTACCTGTTTGTGATTACCATGGAATCCTGTCACCATCATTTTTAAGCTTGTAAAGCAAATAATGAAATATTGACTTAGTAGGAAAAAATATTTTGGAAGTATCGTGATAAATGATGAAGAAAATATTTTGCAAAGTGATGGTTAGCACACGGTTGATGGTACCTATTAAATTCCATCATATTTTTTTATTCCTACTATGGAAGTCAATGGTGACTATCTGCTGTGGGTTTACCATCATTCCTCAAAATACCTTCTTTTGTGTTACTCAGAAAAAAACTAATCCTCGTGTTGTTGTAAGCCTGTATGCATGAGTAAATGATGACAGAATTATCATCATAAATTGAAATATCCCTTTAAACTGTATTTCCCCCCCTTAAACCTAAACTTATTTTCTTACAGCAAGTCATTTAGGTAATCAAGAAAATACTTTACCCGTTGTCTTTGTGAGTTAAACAAATACAGCTACGCTTCCAGGTCTGTCGACGTTGCTGTGGTTTTTCGACAGCTGTAGTATGAAGGGTAGCGAATGAATGAATACATTGCAAAAAATCATTTCTTACTTGTTATTTCGAACTGTT